>NW_026290853.1:250000-292500 GCF_023373465.1 Oncorhynchus keta | reverse complement strand
ACCATGGAGGCACACTACACCCTGGCCTGATGTTGTGGTAACCATGGAGGCTCACCCTGGTCTGATTTTGTGATAACCATGGAGGCTCACCCTGGTCTGATGTTGTGGTAACCATGGAGGCTCACCCTGGCCTGATGTTGTGATAACCATGGAGGCTCACCCTGGCCTGATGTTGTGGTAACCATGGAGACTCACCCTGGAGTGATGTTGTGATAACCATGGAGGCTCACCCTGGCCTGATGTTGTGATAACCATGGAGGCTCACCCTGGAGTGATGTTGTGATAACCATGGAGGCTCACCCTGGCCTGATGTTGTGATAACCATGGGGACTCACCCTGGTGTGATGTTGTGATAACCATGGAGGCTCACCCTGGCCTGATGTTGTGATAACCATGGGGACTCACCCTGGAGTGATGTTGTGGTAACCATGGAGGCTCACCCTGGAGTGATGTTGTGATAACCATGGAGGCTCACCCTGGTCTGATGTTGTGATAACCATGGAGGCTCACCCTGGCCTGATGTTGTGGTAACCATGGAGGCTCACCCTGGCCTGATGTTGTGATAACCATGGAGGCTCACCCTGGCCTGATGTTGTGGTAACCATGGAGGCTCACCCTGGCGTGATGTTGTGATAACCATGGAGGCTCACCCTGGCCTGATGTTGTGGTAACCATGGAGGCTCACCCTGGTCTGATGTTGTGGTAACCATGGAGGCTCACCCTGGCCTGATGTTGTGATAACCATGGAGGCTCACCCTGGTGTGATGTTGTGATAACCATGGAGGCTCACCCTGGCCTGATGTTGTGGTAACCATGGAGACTCACCCTGGCCTGATGTTGTGGTAACCATGGAGACTCACCCTGGCCTGATGTTGTGATAACCATGGAGGCTCACCCTGGCCTGATGTTGTGGTAACCATGGAGGCTCACCCTGGTCTGATGTTGTGATAACCATGGAGGCTCACCCTGGCCTGATGTTGTGGTAAACATGGAGGCTCACCCTGGCCTGATGTTGTGATAACCATGGAGGCTCACCCTGGAGTGATGTTGTGGTAACCATGGAGGCTCACCCTGGCCTGATGTTGTGGTAACCATGGAGGCTCACCCTGGCCTGATGTTGTGGTAACCATGGAGGCTCACCCTGGCCTGATGTTGTGATAACTATGGAGGCTCACCCTGGAGTGATGTTGTGATAACCATGGAGGCTCACCCTGGAGTGATGTTGTGGTAACCATGGAGGCTCACCCTGGCGTGATGTTGTGATAACCATGGAGGCTCACCCTGGCCTGATGTTGTGATAACCATGGAGGCTCACCCTGGCCTGATGTTGTGATAACCATGGAGGCTCACCCTGGCCTGATGTTGTGGTAACCATGGAGACTCACCCTGGTGTGATGTTGTGATAACCATGGAGGCTCACCCTGATCTGATGTTGTGATAACCATGGAGGCTCACCCTGGCCTGATGTTGTGGTAACCATGGAGGCTCACCCTGGCCTGATGTTGTGGTAACCATGGAGACTCACCCTGGAGTGATGTTGTGGTAACCATGGAGGCTCACCCTGGCCTGATGTTGTGGTAACCATGGAGGCTCACCCTGGCCTGATGTTGTGGTAATCATGGAGGCTCACCCTGGCCTGATGTTGTGGTAACCATGGAGACTCACCCTGGAGTGATGTTGTGGTAACCATGGAGGCTCACCCTGATCTGATGTTGTGATAACCATGGAGGCTCACCCTGGCCTGATGTGGTGGTAACCATGGAGGCTCACCCTGGCCTGATGTTGTGGTAACCATGGAGGCTCACCCTGGCCTGATGTTGTGGTAACCATGGAGGCTCACCCTGGCCTGATGTTGTGATAACCATGGAGGCTCACCCTGGCCTGATGTTGTGATAACCATGGAGGCTCACCCTGGCCTGATGTTGTGGTAACCATGGAGGCTGACCCTGGCCTGATGTTGTGATAACCATGGAAAGGTATTGATCCTGCAGATCATCTCTAGCTGACACCATTGTTAACCCTAAAGAGCTCGGCATCTTGTAGTCCTCAAACCCAGAAAATGTATGATGAAAGAATATGGTTTGGGATAAACGTAAAAAATGGGACCCATTTCAGGAAACTAGGCGTCTGTCGCGCGTCACTACATCACAGGAGAACCTTTTCAGGAAACTAGGCATCTGTCGCGCATCACTACATCACAGGAGAACCGTTTCAGGAAACTAGGCGTCTGTCGCGCGTCACTACATCACAGGAGAACCGTTTCAGGAAACTAGGCGTCTGTCGCGCGTCACTACATCACAGGAGAACCGTTTCAGGAAACTAGGCGTCTGTCGCGCGTCACTACATCACAGGAGAACCTTTTCAGGAAACTAGGCGTCTGTCGCGCGTCACTACATCACAGGAGACCCGTTTCAGGAAACTAGGCGTCTGTCGCGCGTCACTACATCACAGGAGACCCGTTTCGGGAAACTAGGCGTCTGTCGCGCGTCACTACATCACAGGAGACCCGTTTCAGGAAACTAGGCGTCTGTCGCGCGTCACTACATCACAGGAGAACCGTTTCGGGAAACTAGGCGTCTGTCGCGCGTCACTACATCACATGAGAACCGTTTCGGGAAACTAGGCGTCTGTCGCGCGTCACTACATCACATGAGAACCGTTTCGGGAAACTAGGCGTCTGTCGCGCGTCACTACATCACAGGAGAACCGTTTCGGGAAACTAGGCGTCTGTCGCGCGTCACTACATCACAGGAGAACCGTTTCGGGAAACTAGGCGTCTGTCGCGCGTCACTACATCACAGGAGACCCGTTTCAGGAAACTAGGCGTCTGTCGCGCGTCACTACATCACAGGAGAACCGTTTCGGGAAACTAGGCGTCTGTCGCTCGTCACTACATCACAGGAGACCCGTTTCAAGAAACTAGGCGTCTGTCGCACGTCACTACATCACAGGAGACCCGTTTCGGGAAACTAGGCGTCTGTCGCGCGTCACTACATCACAGGAGACCCGTTTCAGGAAACTAGGCGTCTGTCGCGCGTCACTACATCACAGGAGACCCGTTTCAGGAAACTAGGCGTCTGTCGCGCGTCACTACATCACAGGAGAACCGTTTCAGGAAACTAGGCGTCTGTCGCGCGTCACTACATCACAGGAGACCCGTTTCAGGAAACTAGGCGTCTGTCGCGCGTCACTACATCACAGGAGAACCGTTTCGGGAAACTAGGCGTCTGTCGCGCGTCACTACATCACAGGAGACCCGTTTCAGGAAACTAGGCGTCTGTCGCGCGTCACTACATCACAGGAGAACCGTTTCAGGAAACTAGGCGTCTGTCGCGCGTCACTACATCACAGGAGACCCGTTTCGGGAAACTAGGCGTCTGTCGCGCGTCACTACATCACAGGAGAACCGTTTCAGGAAACTAGGCGTCTGTCGCGCGTCACTACATCACAGGAGACCCGTTTCAGGAAACTAGGCGTCTGTCGCGCGTCACTAAATCACAGGAGACCCGTTTCGGGAAACTAGGCGTCTGTCGCGCGTCACTACATCACAGGAGACCCGTTTCAGGAAACTAGGCGTCTGTCGCGCGTCACTACTTCACAGGAGAACCTTTTCAGGAAACTACGCGTCTGTCGCGCGTCACTACATCACAGGAGAACCGTTTCGGGAAACTAGGCGTCTGTCGCGCGTCACTACATCACAGGAGACCCGTTTCGGGAAACTAGGCGTCTGTCGCGCGTCACTACATCACAGGAGAACCGTTTCAGGAAACTAGGCGTCTGTCGCGCGTCACTACATCACAGGAGACCCGTTTCGGGAAACTAGGCGTCTGTCGCGCGTCACTACATCACAGGAGACCCGTTTGAACGTAAACGTTTCTTTTAATCAAAATTTTTTTGGGGGGCAGAAATGCCTTCTGGAACATGTGGCCTTTCATGTGCCTTAATAACAAACGTCAGTAAATACGAATAACATTGTTAAATTAAGAGCCTAGTTGGTTTAACCACAGAAAAAGTCAGCAACCTTCCCGGACATGCTGAGTGATGAGTTTGGATTGGTCTGCCATGTAACACCTTCTGTCTATTGGAGCTGGTCAGTATGTGCAGGGTAATCCTGTCTAACACGGCTTTTTTTTACTTCTTAGGGCCAGGCCCCTTTTTCTCAGTTTCCGCCTGAATGACGTGCCCAAAGTAAACTGCCTGTTACTCAGGTCCTGGAGCCAGGATATTCATATGGTACCATTGGAAAGAAAACACTTTGAAGTTTGTAGAAGCATTAAGATAATGTAGGATAATATAATACAATAGATATGGTAGGAGAAAATCCAAAGAAAAACCAACCAGAATATATTTTTTTGAGAGACCATGCTCTTACAATGACAAGTATAAGGGCAAACTCAATTCTAGCTCCCAGGATGCAATTCCTATGGCTTCCACCGGGTGTCAGCAGTCTATGTTCAAGGTTTTAGGCCTGTAACTTCCAAAATGAATAAGAAATATCAGTTTTAGTACAGGGACACAGTCTTGGAAATTCGTGTTTGCATGCCAATGAAGACAGGACGCACCTGTTAAAATAGGTTTCCTATTGAACATACTTCTTTCCGTAAGAAATATTATAGTTTGAAGATTTTCAAAAATAAGTGAATATTTAATCGCAATTTGTGAATTTATGAAGCCTGTGCCAGTTGAAAAATATTTTGATGTGGGCCGCCGTCCTCAAACAATCGCATTGGCATGCTTTTCGCTGTAATAGCTACTGTAAATCGGACAGTGCAATTAGATTAACAAGAATTTAAGCTTTCAACCCATATAAAACACTTATATCTACCTAAATGTTTAATATCCATAATTTGTATGATTATTTATTTGAATTGCGCGTTTTATGGGATAGCTGGCAACTTGTAAACAATTACCTATTCCTTTAAGTGAGTACTATTTTAATAGCAATATTGACCATCCTACCGATCCTCGACTTCAGCGATGTCATTTACAAAATAGCCTCCAACACTCAGCAAATTGGATGCAGTCTATCACAGTGCCATCCGTTTTGTCACCAAAACCCCATATACCACCCACAACTGTGACCTGTATGCTCTCGTCGGCTGGCCCTCGCTACATATTCGTCGCCAGACCCACTGGCTCCAGGTCATCTATACGTTTTTGCTAGTTAAAGCCCCTCAGCTCACTGGTCACCATAGCAACACCCATCCGTATCACGAGCTCCAGCAGGTATATCTCACTGGTCACCCCCAAAGCCAATTCCTCTTTTGGTCGCCTTTCCTTCCAGTTCGCTGCTGCCGATGACTGGAACGAATTGCAAAAATCACTGAAGTTGGAGACTTATATCTCCCTCACTTTAAGCACCAGCTGTCAGAGCAGCTTAAGAAACAGTGTTGCATCTTTTTTTGGCATTGAATTCATGTAAGGAATCTGACATCAGTAGATGTATAATCAAGTACATTTATGAAGATTTTACACTATTATGGAGAGATGTACTGCTTGGATATTTATTTATTATATTATATTATATTATATATTGGATTCTTTACTGAGGATAGAAAGAAGTTGAAACTATTTTATGTAATTAATTTCATTATTCTTTTGACCAAATTTCATACTCACAAATGTACATTTACAAACAAAACATTTTTTTACCTTGCAAAAATAAATTGAACATTATTTTAATACAATTAAATACTCTGTTGTCAAAAAAGCTGTTAGATGATAAATGTGTGTACGCCCCTTAAGGTCATTGTGTAATGTGATATTG
Source organism: Oncorhynchus keta (assembly GCF_023373465.1). Lineage (NCBI taxonomy): Eukaryota > Metazoa > Chordata > Actinopteri > Salmoniformes > Salmonidae > Oncorhynchus > Oncorhynchus keta. Next base: position 286,733 of record NW_026290853.1, on the reverse strand, counting down.
TACCCCTTAGCCCCGCCCCAGCCCCGCCCCTTAAGGTCATTGTGTAATGTGATATTGTACCCCTTAGCCCCGCCCCTTAAGGTCATTGTGTAATGTGATATTGTACCCCTTAGCCCCGCCCCCAGCCCCGCCCCTTAGCGCAAATATCCTTTGTATATTCTTTATATATACTTGTTTTCCCCATGTACTTTTTGTATTGATTTGGTGTTAATAAAATAATAATAATACAAAATAATATATATATTTTTTGTAATTCGTTGGCAGCCATATTGGATTTTCTATAAGCTGATGTCCCTGGAACAGTGATCACGTCCGTGAAGATGTCCGAGTGGCGCAGCGGTCTAAGCCACTGCATCTCAGTACAAGACGCTCTTATCCAGAGCGACTTACAAATTGGTGCATACACCTTATGACATCACTACAGTCCCTGGATCAAATCCAGGCTGTATCACATCCGGCCATGATTGGGAGTCCCCATAGGGCATCGTCCGGTGTTGTCCGGGGTAGGCCGTCATTGTAAATAAGTCTTTGTTCTGACTTGCCTGGTTAAAAAATAAAGCGTAATGAAATACGTCACGGTGTAAACGGGGCAGGCTCGCTGACAAACGCGGAACTAGTAGAGGATTCACGTGATTGTCAGTCGGACATATTTCCCCAGCGGACAACTTGTCTGGACTGCTACGATGTATTCAGCAGGAACAGAGAGTTTGATCAAACAAGCCAGGTAAGACCCGTCAGTTAGCGGTGTTCAGAACAGAGTCAAGCCGGGGAAAGGACACTGTTCTCCGCCTGCTTCTGTCCGTCGTACCCCGCTGCTGTCATGTTGTTTGGTGTTAACTTGCTCTTGTCACTGCGCAACTAACAAACCGAGTTGCAAGGTACACTGAACAAAAATATAAACGCAACCATTTCAAAGATTTCAGCTCTTTCAGAATATCGACTATCTGGATTTGGGTAAAGGAGAAATGGTGGGGGCTTTGGTGGGTAAACGGTCATCTAACACCAGACTAGCCTGACATGTAGCTAGCATCTGTAAACAGGCATATAACACCAGACTAGCCTGACATGTAGCTAGCATCTGTAAACAGGCATATAATACCAGACTAGCCTGACATGTAGCTAGCATCTGTAAACAGGCATATAATACCAGACTAGCCTGACATGTAGCTAGCATCTGTAAACAGGCATATAACACCAGACTAGCCTGACATGTAGCTAGCATCTGTAAACAGGCATATAACACCAGACTAGCCTGACATGTAGCTAGCATCTGTAAACAGGCATATAACACCAGACTAGCCTGACATGTAGCTAGCATCTGTAAACAGGCATATAATACCAGACTAGCCTGACATGTAGCTAGCATCTGTAAACAGGCATATAACACCAGACTATCCTGACATGTAGCTAGCATCTATAAACAGGCATATAATACCAGACTAGCCTGACATGTAGCTAGCATCTGTAAACAGGCATATAACACCAGACTAGCCTGACATGTAGCTAGCATCTGTAAACAGGCATATAATACCAGACTAGCCTGACATGTAGCTAGCATCTGTAAACAGGCATATAACACCAGACTAGCCTGACATGTAGCTAGCATCTGTAAACAGGCATATAACACCAGACTAGCCTGACATGTAGCTAGCATCTGTAAACAGGCATATAACACCAGACTAGCCTGACATGTAGCTAGCATCTGTAAACAGGCATATAACACCAGACTAGCCTGACATGTAGCTAGCATCTGTAAACAGGCATATCTGTAAACACATATAACACCAGACTAGCCTGACATGTAGCTAGCATCTATAAACAGGCATATAATACCAGACTAGCCTGACATGTAGCTAGCATCTGTAAACAGGTATATAACACCAGACTAGCCTGACATGTAGCTAGCATCTATAAACAGGCATATAACACCAGACTAGCCTGACATGTAGCTAGCATCTATAAACAGGCATATAATACCAGACTAGCCTGACATGTAGCTAGCATCTATAAACAGGCATATAATACCAGACTAGCCTGACATGTAGCTAGCATCTGTAAACAAGCATATAACACCAGACTAGCCTGACATGTAGCTAGCATCTGTAAACAGGCATATAACACCAGACTAGCCTGACATGTAGCTAGCATCTGTAAACAGGCATATAACACCAGACTAGCCTGACATGTAGCTAGCATCTGTAAACAGGCATATAACACCAGACTAGCCTGACATGTAGCTAGCATCTGTAAACAGGCATATAACACCAGACTAGCCTGACATGTAGCTAGCATCTGTAAACAGGCATATAACACCAGACTATCCTGACATGTAGCTAGCATCTGTAAACAGGTATATAACACCGGATCCAGAAGTATAATCGCCTGCCAGACAAAAAGAGTGCCTAGCTAGGCATCTGTGGAATCCACAGGCCTCTCATCTAGTGGATATCACACAAGGCCTCTCACTCCACTACACAAGCTCTCATGGTCTGGCTCCCCCTAGTGGATATCCACTACACAAGGCCTCTCACAGTCTGGCTCCCCCTAGTGATATCCACTACACAAGGCCTCTCACAGTCTGGCTCCCCTAGTAGATATCCACTACACAAGGCCTCTCACAGTCTGGCTCCCCCTAGTAGATATCCACTACACAAGGCCTCTCACAGTCTGGCTCCCCTAGTGGATATCCACTACACAAGGCCTCTCACAGTCTGGCCCCCCTCCACTCACAGGCCTCTGTCTGGCTCCCCCTAGTAGATATCCACTACACAAGGCCTCTCACAGTCTGGCTCCCCTAGTGGATATCCACTACACAAGGCCTCTCACAGTCTGGCTCCCCCAGTAGATATCCCCTAGTGGATATCCACTACACAAGGCCTCTCACAGTCTGGCTCCCCTAGTGGATATCCACTACACAAGGCCTCTCACAGTCTGGCTCCCCTAGTGGATATCCACTACACAAGGCCTCTCACAGTCTGGCTCCCCTAGTAGATATCCACTACACAAGTCTGGCCTCTCACAAGGCCTCTGGCTCCCCCTAGTAGATATCCACTACACAAGGCCTCTCACAGTCTGGCTCCCCCTAGTGGATATCCACTACACAAGGCCTCTCACAGTCTGGTCTGGCTCCCCTAGTGGATATCCACTACACAAGGCCTCTCACAGTCTGGCTCCCCCTAGTGGATATCCACTACACAAGGCCTCTCACAGTCTGGCTCCCCCTAGTAGATATCCACTACACAAGGCCTCTCACAGTCTGGCTCCCCCTAGTGGATATCCACTACACAAGGCCTCTCACAGTCTGGCTCCCCCTAGTGGATATCCACTACACAAGGCCTCTCACAGTCTGGCTCCCCCTAGTGGATATCCACTACACAAGGCCTCTCACAGTCTGGCTCCCCCTAGTAGATATCCACTACACAAGGCCTCTCACAGTCTGGCTCCCCCTAGTGGATATCCACTACACAAGGCCTCTCACAGTCTGGTTCCCCCTAGTACACATATGTCAGAGTCAAGGCCCGCGGGAAGGTTTTTTACGGCCCCTGGGATGATCTTGATTTATTATTAGAACCGGCCCGCAGACCGCAGCAAGCCGGCAGCCCGCAGATCTTTTACACGCACCAATACTACATTTCCCACAATGCAACGGTGACGCACCGAGCAGTAGGCTGCTTCATTTCAATATTTATTGGCACAGCAGTTGTCAGCATCACAGTAAAATTAACTTTCAGATACCCATCAAAAATGGCAAAACGGAAGGTGGACACTGAGAACCGGGGGTTTCAAACAAGGTGGGAGTCGGAGTATTTGTTCACGGACATGGAACAAAGGCTACAAAGGCAGAGGAATTAAAACGAGGCCTCAAATCTCGACAGGCTCTGTTCAAAAAAGCCAAATCACAAGGCCAGGCTGCTGTCAAGGCCAGTTTTATTTTGGCAGAAGAGATCGCTAAATCAGCCCGGCCATTTACGGAGGGGGATTTCATCAAAAACTGCATGATTAAAGTTTGTGACGAAGTTTGCCCAGAAAAAAGGCAACTCTTTTTAAATGTGAGTCTGAGCAGAAACACCATTGCCGAGAGAGTAGACCAGTTGTCCATCAATCTAAAAGAGCAGCTTGTGAAAAAGGGAAAAGATTTCATTGCATATTCCTTGGCTGTGGATGAGAGCACCGACATTTCTGACATTGCCCAGTTGTCAATTTTCATCCGTGGAGTGGACTCCAGCCTAAGCGTGACAGAGGAGTTTTTGGCTTTACGTCCTATGCATGGCACAACTACGGGGCATGATTTGTATGAAGAGGTGTCAAGATGTGTAAATGAGATGGAGCTGCCTTGGGAAAAACTTGTGGGTTTGACAACCGACGGAGCACCTGCGATGTGTGGACACAGGAGCGGACTGGTGGCGAAGATACGGGAAAAGATGCAAGAGGAAAACGCGACAGGTGAGCTGACAGCTTATCATTGTATCATACACCAGGAAGCGTTGTGCGGTAAAGCCTTGAAAATGGAGCATGTAATGAGCATCATCACGCGCACAGTTAACTTTATCAGAGCCAAAGGTTTGAATCACCGCCAGTTCAAGGCATTTCTGACGGAGTTAGAAACGGAGCATGGTGATTTGCCTTATCACACAGAGGTGCGATGGCTAAGCCAGGGAAAGGTGCTTCAAAGATGTTTCGAGCTTCGTGAGGAGATTTGTCTGTTCTTGGACAGCAAAGGGAAAGACACAACACAACTCCGAGACGAAATGTTTCTGTGTGAAATGGCTTTTCTGTGTGACATTACGAGTCATCTGAATGCAATGAACTTGCAGCTGCAGGGTCGGGATCGTGTCATCTCTGATATGTACAGTACAGTGAAGGCATTTAAAACCAAACTGACTCTGTGGGAGACGCAGATGCGGAAAGAAAATTTGAGCCACTTTCCCAGCTGCCAGACCATGAAAGAGAAGCTCTCTACCAGTGCGTTCCCGAGCGCACAGTTGGCTGATAAAATAGGTATGCTTGCCGCTGACTTTCGACGCCGATTTGCTGACTTTGAAGCACAAAAAGCAGGTTGGAACTGCTCGGTAACCCATTTGCTGTTGACGTGGAAAGCTCACCACCAAACCTCCAAATGGAGTTGATTGACCTCCAATGCAATGATGCACTGAGGGCAAAATATGCGGCAGTGGGTGCTGCGGAGTTCGCCCGTTTCCTCCCCGACACAATGCCCCAGCTGCGCATCCAGGCTGCTCAAACGTTGTCTATGTTTGGCAGCACATACCTGTGTGAACAACTGTTTTCTTTGATGAACTTGAACAAAACATCACACAGAAGTCGTGTTAAAAATTTCAAAAAAGTCAAATGGACGGAGGGCCAAATAAAAATTTAGCTACAAGCCGAGGGCCGGACTGTTCGAATGTTCATTGAAAAATTTTTAAATGACGCATATAGTCTAGTGAACCTAATTGAACCTACTGAAAACCTAACAAATATATTCCAATATGATCAGATAAATAAAGCAATATTTTCTTATGGCTCTGTCAGTAATCTTTAATTTTCAACAGACACAAAAGACAAATTTCCTTTATATAAAAATCCCCATAACATGAACATTAAATGAAAGAAACCGGTATTCAAGGCACCATCAGTAGCCTATATTTTCTATTTTAGCAAAAGTGGGCTAAATTTACTTCAAAGAAAAAAACAATAATAGCAATTTTCTATCATCCACTCAACTGAAATATTTTTAAAATATAATTGGATTGAAATACAATAAAATAAAGTGCAAAAATCTATTAATCAAAAACAACACTTTGTTTAAGGAGAAGTAACATGCAGTGAAAACAAATATTTAACTTTAACTTTTAAACTTGAACTGAGTAAAAACTCTAAATATGTGATTGCACAGTAATGTTCACTTGTTTGAGGTTGAGGGTGATACTTGGTGGTGTCCCATCTTTTCCACAAGTTCATCAATGTTCGGGGTAAGGCTCTGAGCTGAGGAAATCCTCAGAATTGAGTGGAGGTGTTCAGCAGTAAGTCGACTTCTGTGTGATGTTTTGTTCAAGTTCATCAAAGAAAACAGTTGTTCACACAGGTATGTGCTGCCAAACATAGACAACGTTTGAGCAGCCTGGATGCGCAGCTGGGGCATTGTGTCGGGGAGGAAACGGGCGAACTCCGCAGCACCCACTGCCGCATATTTTGCCCTCAGTGCATCATTGCATTGGAGGTCAATCAACTCCATTTGGAGGTTTGGTGGTGAGCTTTCCACGTCAACAGCAAATGGGTTACCGAGCAGTTCCAACCTGCTTTTTGTGCTTCAAAGTCAGCAAATCGGCGTCGAAAGTCAGCGGCAAGCATACCTATTTTATCAGCCAACTGTGCGCTCGGGAACGCACTGGTAGAGAGCTTCTCTTTCATGGTCTGGCAGCTGGGAAAGTGGCTCAAATTTTCTTTCCGCATCTGCGTCTCCCACAGAGTCAGTTTGGTTTTAAATGCCTTCACTGTACTGTACATATCAGAGATGACACGATCCCGACCCTGCAGCTGCAAGTTCATTGCATTCAGATGACTCGTAATGTCACACAGAAAAGCCATTTCACACAGAAACATTTCGTCTCGGAGTTGTGTTGTGTCTTTCCCTTTGCTGTCCAAGAACAGACAAATCTCCTCACGAAGCTCGAAACATCTTTGAAGCACCTTTCCCTGGCTTAGCCATCGCACCTCTGTGTGATAAGGCAAATCACCATGCTCCGTTTCTAACTCCGTCAGAAATGCCTTGAACTGGCGGTGATTCAAACCTTTGGCTCTGATAAAGTTAACTGTGCGCGTGATGATGCTCATTACATGCTCCATTTTCAAGGCTTTACCGCACAACGCTTCCTGGTGTATGATACAATGATAAGCTGTCAGCTCACCTGTCGCGTTTTCCTCTTGCATCTTTTCCCGTATCTTCGCCACCAGTCCGCTCCTGTGTCCACACATCGCAGGTGCTCCGTCGGTTGTCAAACCCACGAGTTTTTCCCAAGGCAGCTCCATCTCATTTACACATCTTGACACCTCTTCATACAAATCATGCCCCGTAGTTGTGCCATGCATAGGACGTAAAGCCAAAAACTCCTCTGTCACGCTTAGGCTGGAGTCCACTCCGCGGATGAAAATTGACAACTGGGCAATGTCAGAAATGTCGGTGCTCTCATCCACAGCCAAGGAATATGCAATGAAATCTTTTCCCTTTTTCACAAGCTGCTCTTTTAGATTGATGGACAACTGGTCTACTCTCTCGGCAATGGTGTTTCTGCTCAGACTCACATTTAAAAAGAGTTGCCTTTTTTCTGGGCAAACTTCGTCACAAACTTTAATCATGCAGTTTTTGATGAAATCCCCCTCCGTAAATGGCCGGGCTGATTTAGCGATCTCTTCTGCCAAAATAAAACTGGCCTTGACAGCAGCCTGGCCTTGTGATTTGGCTTTTTTGAACAGAGCCTGTCGAGATTTGAGGCCTCGTTTTAATTCCTCTGCCTTTTGTAGCCTTTGTTCCATGTCCATATTCTTGTTTTTGTCCGCGTGTTTCGTTTCATAATGTCGTCTCAGATTATACTCTTTCAGTACCGCCACACTTTCTCCACACAGAAGACACACAGGTTTTCCAGCTACCTCCGTGAACAAATACTCCGACTCCCACCTTGTTTGAAACCCCGGTTCTCAGTGTCCACCTTCCGTTTTGCCATTTTTGATGGGTATCTGAAAGTTAATTTTACTGTGATGCTGACAACTGCTGTGCCAATAAATATTGAAATGAAGCAGCCTACTGCTCGGTGCGTCACCGTTGCATTGTGGGAAATGTAGTATTGGTGCGTGTAAAAGATCTGCGGGCTGCCGGCTTGCTGCGGTCTGCGGGCCGGTTCTAATAATAAATCAAGATCATCCCAGGGGCCGTAAAAAACCTTCTCGCGGGCCGGATGTGGCCCGCGGGCCTTGACTCTGACATATGTGCCCTAGTAGATATCCACTACACAAGGCCTCTCTCTCACAGTCTGGCTCCCCCTAGTGGATATCCACTACACAAGGCCTCTCACAGTCTGGTTCCCCCTAGTGGATATCCACTACACAAGGCCTCTCACAGTCTGGCTCCCCCTAGTAGATATCCACTACACAAGGCCTCTCACAGTCTGGCTCCCCCTAGTGGATATCCACTACACAAGGCCTCTCACAGTCTGGCTCCCCTAGTGGATATCCACTACACAAGGCCTCTCACAGTCTGGCTCCCCTAGTGGATATCCACTACACAAGGCCTCTCACAGTCTGGCTCCCCCTAGTGGATATCCACTACACAAGGCCTCTCACAGTCTGGCTCCCCCTAGTGGATATCCACTACACAAGGCCTCTCTCTCACAGTCTGGCTCCCCCTAGTGGATATCCACTACACAAGGCCTCTCACAGTCTGGCTCCCCCTAGTAGATATCCACTACACAAGGCCTCTCACAGTCTGGCTCCCCCTAGTAGATATCCACTACACAAGGCCTCTCACAGTCTGGCTCCCCCTAGTGGATATCCACTACACAAGGCCTCTCTCTCACAGTCTGGCTCCCCCTAGTGGATATCCACTACACAAGGCCTCTCACAGTCTGGCTCCCCTAGTAGATATCCACTACACAAGGCCTCTCACAGTCTGGCTCCCCTAGTGGATATCCACTACACAAGGCCTCTCAGTCTGGCTCCCCCTAGTATCCACTGGCCTCTCACAGTCTGGCTCCCCCTATAGATATCCACTACACAAGGCCTCTCACAGTCTGGCTCCCCCTAGTCTGGCCTCCACAGTCTGGCTCCCCTAGTAGATATCCACTACACAAGGCCTCTCACAGTCTGGTTCCCCTAGTAGATATCCACTACACAAGTAGATATCCACTACACAAGGCCTCTCACAGTCTGGCTCCCCCTAGTAGATATCCACTACCAAGGCCTCTCACAGTCTGGCTCCCCTAGTGGATATCCACTACACAAGGCCTCTCACAGTCTGGCTCCCCTAGTGGATATCCACTACACAAGGCCTCTCACAGTCTGGCTCCCCTAGTAGATATCCACTACACAAGGCCTCTCACAGTCTGGCTCCCCCTAGTAGATATCCACTACACAAGGCCTCTCACAGTCTGGCTCCCCCTAGTAGATATCCACTACACAAGGCCTCTCACAGTCTGGCTCCCCCTAGTAGATATCCACTACACAAGGCCTCTCACAGTCTGGCTCCCCCTAGTAGATATCCACTACACAAGGCCTCTCACAGTCTGGCTCCCCCTAGTAGATATCCACTACACAAGGCCTCTCACAGTCTGGCTCCCCCTAGTGGATATCCACTACACAAGGCCTCTCACAGTCTGGCTCCCCCTAGTAGATATCCACTACACAAGGCCTCTCACAGTCTGGCTCCCCCTAGTAGATATCCACTACACAAGGCCTCTCACAGTCTGGCTCCCCCTAGTAGATATCCACTACACAAGGCCTCTCACAGTCTGGTTCCCCCTAGTAGATATCCACTACACAAGGCCTCTCACAGTCTGGCTGAAGATATTTTTTTTTTAAAGATAAGCTTGAAATGGGCGTGGTCTAATTGATTCAACAACCAACAAGTTTAGGTTTCAAAATAAATCAGAAAATCAACAGTTATTTCTGTTAATCAAAGTTAGCTGGCGAACTCATTGACCCTGCCTTGTAGTACACCTCTCTGGAGTCGTTCACCACTGACCCGTAGCTGCATGAAGGTGACGGCTGTGATGCTGTTTCCAGGGAGATCGGGGAGGAGGAGCTACAGAAGTTCTACTGCAGGATCACCAAGCAGCTGATGGGGAAAGAACACGGCCATGATGTCATCGACTCACTCCAGAGACTACACCTGATCATGGCCTCAACCAAGTACACCAGGAGGTACCCTACACCCTAAACCCTAACTGCCTACACCTGATCATGGCCTCAACCAAGTACACCAGGAGGTACCCTACACCCTAAACCCTAACTGCCTACACCTGATCATGGCCTCAACCAAGTACACCAGGAGGTACCCTACACCCTAAACCCTAACTGCCTACACCTGATCATGGCCTCAACCAAGTACACCAGGAGGTACCCTACACCCTAAACCCTACACCCTAAACCCTAACTGCCTACACCTGATCATGGCCTCAACCAAGTACACCAGGAGGTACCCTACACCCTAAACCCTAACTGACTACACCTGATCATGGCCTCAACCAAGTACACCAGGAGGTACCCTACACCCTAAACCCTAACTGCCTACACCTGATCATGGCCTCAACCAAGTACACTAGGAGGTACCCTACACCCTAAACCCTAACTGACTACACCTGATCATGGCCTACACCTAGTACACTAGGAGGTACCCTAAACCCTACACCCTAAACCCTAACTGACTACACCTGATCATGGCCTCCACCAAGTACACTAGGAGGTACCTTAAACCCTACACCCTAAACCCTAACTGACTACACTTGATCATGGCCTCCACCTACTACACTAGGAGGTACCCTAAACCCTACACCCTAAACCCTAAACCCTAACTGACTACACCTGATCATGGCCTCCACCTACTACACTAGGAGGTACCTTAAACCCTACACCCTAAACCCTACACCCTACACCCTAAACCCTAACTGACTACACCTGATCATGGCCTCCACCTAGTACACTAGGAGGTACCCTAAACCCTACACCCTAAACCCTAACTGACTACACCTGATCATGGCCTCCACCTAGTACACTAGGAGGTACCTTAAACCCTACACCCTAAACCCTAACTGACTATACCTGATCATGGCCTCAACCTAGTACACTAGGAGGTACCCTACACCCTAAACCCTAACTGACTACACTTGATCATGGCCTCCACCTAGTACACTAGGAGGTACCCTAGACCCTAACTGACTACACCTGATCATGGCCTCAACCTAGTACACTAGGAGGTACCCTACACCCTAAACCCTAACTGACTACACCTGATCATGGCCTCAACCTAGTACACTAGGAGGTACCCTACACCCTAAACCCTAACTGACTACACCTGATCATGGCCTCAACCTAGTACACTAGGAGGTACCCTACACCCTAAACCCTAACTGCCTACACCTGATCATGGCCTCAACCTAGTACACTAGGAGGTACCCTACACCCTAAACCCTAACTGCCTACACCTGATCATGGCCTCAACCTAGTACACTAGGAGGTACCCTAAACCCTACACCCTAAACCCTAACTGACTACACCTGATCATGGCCTCAACCTAGTACACTAGGAGGTACCCTAAACCCTACACCCTAAACCCTAACTGACTACACCTGATCATGGCCTCAACCAAGTACACCAGGAGGTACCCTACACCCTAAACCCTAACTGCCTACACCTGATCATGGCCTCAACCTAGTACACTAGGAGGTACCCTACACCCTAAACCCTAACTGACTACACCTGATCATGGCCTCAACCAAGTACACCAGGAGGTACCCTACACCCTAAACCCTAACTGCCTACACCTGATCATGGCCTCAACCTAGTACACTAGGAGGTACCCTAAACCCTACACCCTAAACCCTAACTGACTACACCTGATCATGGCCTCCACCTAGTACACTAGGAGGTACCCTAAACCCTACACCCTAAACCCTAAACCCTAACTGACTACACCTGATCATGGCCTCAACCAAGTACACTAGGAGGTACCTTAAACCCTACACCCTAAACCCTAACTGACTACACCTGATCATGGCCTCAACCTAGTACACTAGGAGGTACCCTACACCCTAAACCCTAACTGCCTACACCTGATCATGGCCTCAACCTAGTACACTAGGAGGTACCCTACACCCTACACCCTAAACCCTAAACCATAAACCCTAACTGACTACACCTGATCATGGCCTCAACCTAGTACACTAGGAGGTACCCTACACCCTAAACCCTACACCCTAAACCCTAACTGACTACACCTGATCATGGCCTCCACCTAGTACACTAGGAGGTACCCTAAACCCTACACCCTAAACCCTAAACCCTAACTGACTACACCTGATCATGGCCTCAACCAAGTACACTAGGAGGTACCTTAAACCCTACACCCTAAACCCTAACTGACTACACCTGATCATGGCCTCAACCTAGTACACTAGGAGGTACCCTACACCCTAAACCCTAACTGCCTACACCTGATCATGGCCTCAACCTAGTACACTAGGAGGTACCCTACACCCTACACCCTAAACCCTAAACCATAAACCCTAACTGACTACACCTGATCATGGCCTCAACCTAGTACACTAGGAGGTACCCTACACCCTAAACCCTACACCCTAAATCCTAACTGACTACACCTGATCATGGCCTCAACCTAGTACACTAGGAGGTACCCTAAACCCTAAACCCTAGCACCTAGTACAGTAAGACTGTGTGTCTCTCTGGTCCTGGAGAGGGTTGCAGGTGTTGGGCTGTCATATCTGTAAAGAATGGAAGACCATAGTTGAATTTTCATGTGTTTTATAGCTGGGCTGAAACAAAAACCTGCACGCTTACCTTCCCCATGGTATTGGGTGGTCGCAGTGGCGTGTTGTCATGGTAACCGGTGTATATGTGTTGTCCACAGGCTGCCAGTGGAGCTGCATGACCGTCTGCTGTCGCTTTGTGTGTCTTCCTCTGTGGAGCAGCTGACTGTGTTGACCTCGGCAGTACTCAGAGAAACACTGCCCCCCTCTGGTCCGGAGCAGATCTACACCCTACATGACCACAGCCCTTTACCCAGTCATACTGCTGCTTTAATGCTGTCACAGGTACACATCCATACTGAATAGGCTCGTGGCAAGTCCCCCAAAATGTTGTTACCCAAGGTTTAACAAACCCCAACCAGGTACACATCCATACTGAATAGGCTAGTGGCAAGTCCCCCAAAATGTTGTTACCCAAGGTTTAACAAACCCCAACCAAGTACACATCCATACTGAATAGGTTTAACAAACCCCAACCAGGTACACATCCATACTGAATAGGCTCGTGGCAAGTCCCCCAAAATGTTGTTACCCAAGGTTTAACAAACCCCAACCAGGTACACATCCATACTGAATAGGTTTAACAAACCCCAATGAGGTACACATCCATACTGAATAGGTTTACCAAACCCCAATGAGGTACACATCCATACTGAATAGGTTTACCAAACCCCAATGAGGTACACATCCATACTGAATAGGTTTACCAAACCCCAATGAGGTACACATCCATACTGAATAGGTTTACCAAACCCCAATGAGGTACACATCCATACTGAATAGGTTTAACAAACCCCAACCAGGTACACATCCATACTGAATAGGCTCGTGGCAAGTCCCCCAAAATGTTGTTACCCAAGGTTTAACAAACCCCAACCAGGTACACATCCATACTGAATAGGCTAGTGGCAAGTCCCCCAAAATGTTGTTACCCAAGGTTTAACAAACCCCAACCAAGTACACATCCATACTGAATAGGTTTAACAAACCCCAACCAGGTTTAATGTCTAACATCTCCCATATATGAAATAGATGTGTCAAAATATGTGACTGTAATGGTGGTTAAATGGATAAATATTGTGACACACCCCCTTAACTCATTATTTTGGGTCTGCGGTCAACACACACCAGGTGATACTGTCTTTTCTCCAGGCAGGACCAATCAGGAATGACTGAGAGAACATTTGACTGTCTTTTCTCCAGGCAGGACCAATCAGGAATGACTGAGAGAACATTTGACTGTCTTTTCTCCAGGCAGGACCAATCAGGAATGACTGAGAGAACATTTGACTGTCTTTTCTCCAGGCAGGACCAATCAGGAATGACTGAGAGAACATTTGACTGTCTTTTCTCCAGGCAGGACCAATCAGGAATGACTGAGAGAACATTTGACTGTCTTTTCTCCAGGCAGGACCAATCAGGAATGACTGAGAGAACATTTGACTGTCTTTTCTCCAGGCAGGACCAATCAGGAATGACTGAGAGAACATTTGACTGTCTTTTCTCCAGGCAGGACCAATCAGGAATGACTGAGAGAACATTTGACTGTCTTTTCTCCAGGCAGGACCAATCAGGAATGACTGAGAGAACATTTGACTGTCTTTTCTCCAGGCAGGACCAATCAGGAATGACTGAGAGAACATTTGACTGTCTTTTCTCCAGGCAGGACCAATCAGGAATGACTGAGAGAACATTTGACTGTCTTTTCTCCAGGCAGGACCAATCAGGAATGACTGAGAGAACATTTGACTGTCTTTTCTCCAGGCAGGACCAATCAGGAATGACTGAGAGAACATTTGACTGTCTTTTCTCCAGGCAGGACCAATCAGGAATGACTGAGAGAACATTTGACTGTCTTTTCTCCAGGCAGGACCAATCAGGAATGACTGAGAGAACATTTGACTGTCTTTTCTCCAGGCAGGACCAATCAGGAATGACTGAGAGAACATTTGACTGTCTTTTCTCCAGGCAGGACCAATCAGGAATGACTGAGAGAACATTTGACTGTCTTTTCTCCAGGCAGGACCAATCAGGAATGACTGAGAGAACATTTGACTGTCTTTTCTCCAGGCAGGACCAATCAGGAATGACTGAGAGAACATTTGACTGTCTTTTCTCCAGGCAGGACCAATCAGGAATGACTGAGAGAACATTTGACTCAGAAAGTTGTGTATTGAACAGCTACCATAAAGTGAAGTTTGCATTCATCATAAATATTCATATTTGATATTTTAGTTTACATTCATCATAAATATTCATATTTGATATTTTAGCATATTGTATCTGTGTGTTTACAGGTCCAAAATGCGTTAAGATATTCTAATGCTGTTTGTTTGTGTATGTAGGGCAGACGACTGACTGCTTGTATTCCTAATTTGAGCAATATCAGAGCTTTTTACACAACCATCCATTTCATATAAGGTTGGGCTTTGTTATACCTCGGGTAGAGGTCTCTCAAAACATAAATAAATAAATATTCATATTCTGTCTCTCTGTCTCTGTCTCTCTGTCTCTCTCTCTGTCTCTCTGTCTCTCTGTCTCTCTGTCTCTGTCTCTCTGTCTCTCTGTCTCTGTCTCTTTCTCTCTGTCTCTGTCTCTCTGTCTCTGTCTCTCTCTCTCTTTCTCTCTGTCTCTCTGTCTCTCTCTCTCTGTCTCTGTCTCTCTCTCTCTTTCTTTCTGTCTCTCTGTCTCTCTGTCTCTTTCTCTCTGTCTCTCTTTCTCTCTGTCTCTCTGTCTTTCTTTCTGTCTCTCTGTCTCTGTCTCTTTCTCTCTGTCTCTGTCTCTTTCTCTCTGTCTCTCTGTCTCTGTCTCTCTCTCTTTCTTTCTGTCTCTCTGTCTCTCTGTCTCTGTCTCTTTCTCTCTGTCTCTCTCTCTTTCTCTCTGTCTCTCTCTCTTTCTCTCTGTCTCTCTCTCTTTCTCTCTGTCTCTCTGTCTCTCTGTCTCTCTCTCTCTCTCTCTGTCTCTCTGTCTCTTTCTCTCTGTCTCTCTGTCTCTCTGTCTCTGTCTCTTTCTCTCTGTCTCTTTCTCTCTGTCTCAGGCAGAGTCTAAAGAAGACCTGTCAGCTCTCTCCTCTCTCCTCCTTCGAAGTTTGGAGGGACGACCAGCAGGCATACTCTCTCACCTTCACACTCTGCCTCTTCTCAACACCATCATCACCTACTGCCCAGAGAGCCTTACTGAAGGTAAAACGGACACAGGCGTGTATCTGTGCGTGAGAAGAGCTTGCGATTATGCGAGTCTCTCTTGTTGTGCGTGTCTGTTGTTCTCTGCAAACATCAAAGGGGACTGATTTAGACCTGGGACACCAGGTGGGTTATTCCCCTCTAATCAGGGACTGATTTAGACCTGGGACACCAGGTGGGTTATTCCCCTCTAATCAGGGACTGATTTAGACCTGGGACACCAGGTGGGTTATTCCCCTCTAATCAGGGCCTGATTTAGACCTGGGACACCAGGTGGGTTATTCCCCTCTAATCAGGGACTGATTTAGACCTGGGACACCAGGTGGGTTATTCCCCTCTAATCAGGGACTGATTTAGACCTGGGACACCAGGTGGGTTATTCCCCTCTAATCGGGGACTGATTTAGACCTGGGACACCAGGTGGGTTATTCCCCTCTAATCAGGGACTGATTTAGACCTGGGACACCAGGTGTCCTGTGATATGTGGTTGTCCCACCTAGCTGTCTGAATATGAATATACTAACTACTGTAATATGTGGTTGTCCACCTAGCTATCTGAATATACTAACTACTGTGATATGTGGTTGTCCACCTAGCTATCTGAATATACTAACTACTGTGATATGTGGTTGTCCACCTAGCTATCTGAATATACTAACTACTGTGATATGTGGTTGTCTCACCTAGCTATCTGAATATACTAACTACTGTGATATGTGGTTGTCCACCTAGCTATCTGAATATACTAACTACTGTGATATGTGGTTGTCCACCTAGCTATCTGAATATACTAACTACTGTGATATGTGGTTGTCTCACCTAGCTATCTGAATATACTAACTACTGTAATATGTGGTTGTCCACCTAGCTATCTGAATATACTAACTACTGTGATATGTGGTTGTCTCACCTAGCTATCTGAATATACTAACTACTGTGATATGTGGTTGTCTCACCTAGCTATCTGAATATACTAACTACTGTGATATGTGGTTGTCCACCTAGCTATCTGAATATACTAACTACTGTGATATGTGGTTGTCCACCTAGCTATCTGAATATACTAACTACTGTGATATGTGGTTGTCTCACCTAGCTATCTGAATATACTAACTACTGTGATATGTGGTTGTCTCACCTAGCTATCTGAATATACTAACTACTGTGATATGTGGTTGTCCACCTAGCTATCTGAATATACTAACTACTGTGATATGTGGTTGTCTCACCTAGCTATCTGAATATACTAACTACTGTGATATGTGGTTGTCCACCTAGCTATCTGAATATACTAACTACTGTGATATGTGGTTGTCCCACCTAGCTATCTGAATATACTAACTACTGTGATATGTGGTTGTCTCACCTAGCTATCTGAATATACTAACTACTGTGATATGTGGTTGTCTCACCTAGCTATCTGAATATACTAACTACTGTGATATGTGGTTGTCCACCTAGCTATCTGAATATACTAACTACTGTGATATGTGGTTGTCCCACCTAGCTATCTGAATATACTAACTACTGTGATATGTGGTTGTCCCACCTAGCTATCTGAATATACTAACTACTGTAATATGTGGTTGTCTTAAAATGTTAATATAACTGTTAGTCTCTCTGGATAAGAACGTCTGCTAACTGACTAAAGTGTGTGTGTGTGTGTGTGTAGATCATGTGACCCTGCTCAGTAAGAGGCTTGTCGATTGGCTGCGCTACGCCAGTGTTCAGCAGGGAGGTGTGGCTTCGTCAGGAGGGTTTTTCACTGGCCCTCGAATACGTCAGGTGACCTCTAATAGACCAATCAAATCACTGCATATGTTTACATGCAGAACTGTAATGAAACATCTGGATGTTCTGAATGTCTTTTCTAAAGTGTGTGTGTGTGTGTGTGTGTGTGTGTGTAGCCGGGGCCGGTGGTGGAGCTGGACGGCTGTGTGTGTGGTGATTTCTTCACAGTGCTGTGTGTCAGCCAAGCCTTCTCAGACGACCAATGGATGAACCTATACAGTTTCTCTCTGCTACGCCATTGGCTGATCACATACCACAATGTAACTGATGGCAACAACAGCACAGACGCAGGTGTGTGTGGGGGGGGTTCCATTGAGATGTGAATGGGGGGTTATATTAGGTTGTACCTCTGGTCTGCCAGCTCAGTCTCTCCTTCTTCCATGGTAAGGTGGCTAGCTGACTGACTGACTGGCTGGCTAGCTGACTGACTGGCTGGCAAGCTGACTGACTCACATGCTGGCTGGCTAGCTGACTGACTCACATGCTAGCTGACTGACTGACTGACTGGCTGGCTAGCTGACTGACTCACATGCTGGCTGGCTAGCTGACTGACTCACATGTTAGCTGACTGACTGACTGACTGGCTGGCTAGCTGACTGACTGACTGGCTGGCTAGCTGACTGACTCACATGCTGGCTGGCTAGCTGACTGACTCGCATGCTGGCTGGCTAGCTGACTGACTCGCATGCTGGCTGGCTAGCTGACTGACTCACATGCTGGCTGGCTAGCTGACTGACTCACATGCTAGCTGACTGGCTAGCTAGCTGACTGGCTGGCTAGCTGACTGACTGGCTGGCTAGCTGACTGGCTCATATGCTGGCTGGCTAGCTGACTGACTCACATGCTGGCTAGCTGACTGACTCACATGCTAGCTGACTGACTGGCTGGCTAGCTGACTGACTGGCTAGCTGGCTAGCTGACTGGCTGGCTGGCTGGCTAGCTGACTGACTCACATGCTGGCTGACTGTTTCCTGGCTGGCTGACTGGCTGGCTGGCTGGCTAGCTGACTGACTCACATGCTGGCTAGCTGACTGACTCACATGCTAGCTGGCTGGCTGGCTAGCTGACTGGCTGGCTGGCTGGCTGGCTAGCTGACTGACTCACATGCTGGCTGACTGTTTCCTGGCTGGCTGACTGACTGACTGACTGACTTACTGACTGTCTAGCTGACTGATTGGCAGACTGATTAGCTGGCTGGCTGACTGACTGCTGGCTGGCTGGCTGGCTGGCTGGCTGGCTGGCCAGCTGACTGATTGGCAGACTGATTGGCTGGCTGGCTGACTACAGGCCGACTGACTGTACTGGCTGGCTGACTACTGGCTGGCGGACTGTACTGGCTGGCTGACTACTGGCTGGCTGACTACTTTCTGGCTGACTACTGGCTGGCAGACTGTGCTGGCTGGCTGAATGTACTGGCTGGCGGACTGTACTGGCTGGCGGACTGTACTGGCTGGCGGACTGTACTGGCTGGCTGACTACTGGCTGGCAGACTGTACTGGCTGGCTGACTGTACTGGCTGGCTGACTGTGCTGGCTGGCTGACTACTGGCTGACTGGCTGGCTGATTACTGGCTGGCTGACTACTGGCTGGCTGGCTGACTACTGGCTGACTACTGGCTGACTACTGGCTGGCTGACTGTACTGTACTGGCTGACTGTACTGGCTGACTGTACTGGCTGACTGGACTGACTGGCTGACTATACTGCCTGGCTGGTTGACTACTGGCTGGCTGACTGGCTGACTACTGGTTGACTGGCTGACTACTGGCTGGCTGACTGTACTGACTGGCTGACTGTGCTGACTGTACTGGCTGACTACTGGCTGACTGTACTGGCTGACTGTACTGACTGGCTGACTGTACTGACTGGCTGACTGTACTGACTGGCTGACTGTACTGACTGGCTGTACTGACTGGCTGACTGTGCTGACTGTACTGGCTGACTGGACTGGCTGACTGGACTGACTGGGCTGACTACTGGCTGACTGGCTGACTGTACTGGCTGACTGTACTGGCTGACTGTACTGACTGGCTGACTGTACTGGCTGACTGCTGGCTGGCTGACTGTGCTGACTGCTGGCTGGCTGACTGCTGGCTGGCTGACTACTGGCTGGCTGACTGTACTGGCTGGCTGACTGCTGGCTGGCTGACTGTACTGGCTGGCTGACTACTGGCTGACTGTACTGACTGGCTGACTGACTACTGGCTGGCTGGCTGACTACTGGCTGACAGTACTGGCTGAGTACTGGCTGGCTGACTACTGGCTGGCTGGCTGACTACTGGCTGGCTGACTACTTTCTGGCTGGCTGTCTACTGGCTGGCTGACTGGCTGACTGTACTGACTGTCTGACTGTACTGGCTGACTGTACTGGCTGACTGTACTGACTGGCTGACTGTACTGACTGTACTGGCTGACTGTACTGACTGGCTGACTGCTGGCTGGCTGGCTGACTACTGGCTGGCTGACTACTGGCTGGCTGGCTGACTACTGGCTGGCTGACTACTGGCTGGCTGGCTGACTACTGGCTGGCTGACTACTTTCTGGCTGGCTGTCTACTGGCTGGCTGACTGGCTGACTGGCTGACTGTACTGACTGGCTGACTGTACTGGCTGACTGTACTGACTGTACTGGCTGACTGTACTGACTGGCTGACTGCTGGCTGGCTGGCTGACTACTGGCTGGCTGACTACTGGCTACTGTACTGACTGGCTGACTGTACTGACTGGCTGACTGTACTGACTGACTGTACTGGCTGACTGCTGGCTGGCTGACTGTACTGACTGACTGACTGTACTGGCTGACTTCTGGCTGGCTGACTGTACTGGCTGGCTGACTGCTGGCTGGCTGACTAATGGCTGGCTGGCTGTACTGGCTGGCTGACTGTACTGACTGGCTGACTACTGGCCTGCTGACTACTGGCTGACTGTACTGGCTTACTGACTGGCTGACTGTACTGACTATACTGACTGGCTGACTGCTGGTTGGCTGACTGTACTGGCTGACTGTACTGGCTGGCTACTGGCTGGCTGACTGTACTGGCTGGCTGACTGTACTGGCTGGCTGACTGCTGGCTGGCTGACTGTACTGACTATACTAACTGGCTGACTACTGGCTGGCTGACTACTGGCTGACTGTACTGACTATACTGGCTGGCTGACAATTCTTGTTGTAGTTAGCTGATGGGAGTGTTCCTGACATACTGGAACCAGCGGGCCTGGTACAGACTCTCATACCGTGCTCAGTCACTTGTTTTGACAATTCTTGTTGTAGTTAGCTGATGGGAGTGTTCCTGACATACTGGAACCAGCGGGCCTGGTACAGACTCTGTACTGGCTGGCTGACTGCTGGCTGGCTGACTGTACATTTACATTTACATTGGCTGGCTGACTACTGGCTGGCTGGCTGACTACTGGCTGACAGTACTGGCTGAGTACTGGCTGGCTGGCTGACTACTGGCTGGCTGGCTGACTACTGGCTGGCTGACTACTTTCTGGCTGACTGTACTGACTGGCTGACTGCTGGCTGGCTGGCTGACTACTGGCTGGCTGACTGGCTGACTACTGTACTGACTGACTGGCTGACTGTACTGACTGACTGACTGTACTGGCTGACTGCTGGCTGGCTGACTGTACTGACTGACTGACTGTACTGGCTGGCTGACTGCTGGCTGGCTGACTGTACTGACTGACTGACTGTACTGGCTGACTGCTGGCTGGCTGACTGTACTGGCTAGCTGACTGTACTGACTGGCTGACTGCTGGCTGGCTGACTACTGGCTGGCTGACTACTGGCTGACTGTACTGGCTTACTGACTGGCTGACTGCTGGCTGGCTGACTGTACTGGCTGACTGTACTGGCTGGCTGGCTGACTGTACTGGCTGGCTGGCTGACTGTACTGGCTGGCTGGCTGACTACTGGCTGGCTGACTGTACTGGCTGGCTGACTGTACTGGCTGGCTGACTACTGGCTGGCTGACTGTACTGGCTGGTTGACTGCTGGCTGGCTGACTACTGGCTGACTGTACTGGCTGACTGACTATACTAACTGGCTGGCTGGCTGACTACTGGCTGGCTGACTGTACTGGCTGGCTGACTGTACTGGCTGGCTGACTACTGGCTGGCTGACTGTACTGGCTGGCTGACTGTACTGGCTGGCTGACTGTACTGGCTGACTGTACTGACTGGCTGACTGTACTGACTGGCTGACTGTACTGACTGGCTGACTGTACTGGCTGACTGTACTGGCTGGCTGACTGTACTGGCTGACTGTACTGGCTGACTGTACTGGCTGGCTGTACTGACTGGCTGAATGACTGTACTGGCTGACTGTACTGGCTGGCTGACTGTACTGGCTGACTGTACTGGCTGGCTGACTGTACTGGCTGACTGTACTGGCTGGCTGACTGTACTGGCTGACTGTACTGGCTGACTGTACTGGCTGGCTGACTGTACTGGCTGACTGTACTGACTGGCTGACTGTACTGGCTGACTGTACTGGCTGACTGTACTGGCTGGCTGACTGTACTGACTGACTGTACTGACTGACTGTACTGACTGACTGTACTGGCTGACTGTACTGGCTGGCTGACTGTACTGGCTGACTGTACTGGCTGGCTGACTGTACTGGCTGACTGTACTGGCTGACTGTACTGACTGGCTGACTGTACTGGCTGACTGTACTGGCTGGCTGACTGTACTGACTGACTGTACTGACTGACTGTACTGGCTGACTGTACTGGCTGACTGTACTGACTGGCTGACTGTACTGGCTGGCTGTACTGGCTGACTGTGCTGACTGTACTGGCTGACTGTACTGGCTGACTGTACTGGCTGGCTGTACTGGCTGACTGTACTGGCTGGCTGTACTGACTGGCTGACTGTACTGGCTGAATGACTGTACTGGCTGACTGTACTGGCTGGCTGACTGTACTGGCTGACTGTACTGGCTGGCTGACTGTACTGGCTGACTGTACTGGCTGACTGTACTGGCTGGCTGACTGTACTGGCTGACTGTACTGACTGGCTGACTGTACTGGCTGACTGTACTGGCTGACTGTACTGGCTGGCTGACTGTACTGACTGACTGTACTGACTGACTGTACTGGCTGACTGTACTGGCTGACTGTACTGACTGACTGACTGTACTGGCTGACTGTACTGGCTGACTGTACTGGCTGGCTGACTGTACTGGCTGACTGTACTGGCTGACTGTACTGACTGGCTGACTGTACTGGCTGACTGTACTGGCTGGCTGACTGTACTGACTGACTGTACTGACTGACTGTACTGACTGACTGTACTGGCTGACTGTACTGACTGGCTGACTGTACTGGCTGGCTGTACTGACTGACTGTACTGGCTGGCTGACTGTACTGACTGACTGTACTGACTGACTGTACTGGCTGACTGTACTGGCTGGCTGACTACTGGCTGACTGTACTGGCTGACTGTACTGACTGGCTGACTGTACTGGCTGGCTGTACTGACTGACTGTACTGGCTGGCTGACTGTACTGGCTGGCTGTACTGACTGGCTGTACTGACTGGCTGACTGTACTGGCTGACTGTACTGGCTGACTGTACTGGCTGACTGTACTGGCTGGCTGTACTGGCTGGCTGACTGGACTGACTGACTGTACTGACTGACTGTACTGGCTGACTGTACTGACTGACTGACTGTACTGACTGACTGACTGTACTGGCTGGCTGACTGTACTGGCTGGCTGACTGTACTGGCTGGCTGTACTGACTGACTGTACTGACTGACTGTACTGGCTGACTGTACTGACTGTACTGACTGACTGACTGTACTGACTGACTGACTGTACTGACTGACTGACTGTACTGGCTGGCTGACTACTACATGTAAACATATCATGGATCTGTTCCATTGGTGTAATGCTCATCTTAGTGTGTGTTGCTTTAACTGGTTAGTCCACCCCTGACCTCTAACCCTTGACCTCTCTGTGGCCCCAGATGACAGGTCGGAGGTGGACGGCTCTGTGGTTTCCATGGTATCAGCCACATCGTCCTCCAGCAGACTCCTTCCTCCTAAAGAACGTCTGAGAGAGAAGAGTTTCCAGTACTGCCAACGCCTCATAGAACAGAGTGACCGCAGTATGTACCCTACACCCTAACCCCTACACTACTGCCTCATAGAACAGAGTGTCCGCAGTATGTACCCTACACCCTAACCCCTACACTACTGCCTCATAGAACAGAGTGTCCGCAGTATGTACCCTACACCCTAACCCCTACACTACTGCCTCATAGAACAGAGTGACCGCAGTATGTACCCTACACCCTAACCCCTACACTACTGCCTCATAGAACAGAGTGACCGCAGTATGTACCCTACACCCTAACCCCTACACTACTGCCTCATAGAACAGAGTGTCCGCAGTATGTACCCTACACCCTAACCCCTACACTACTGCCTCATAGAACAGAGTGACCGCAGTATGTACCCTACACTACTGCCTCATAGAACAGAGTGACCGCAGTATGTACCCTACACCCTAACCCCTACACTACTGCCTCATAGAACAGAGTGACCGCAGTATGTACCCTACACCCTAACCCCTACACTACTGCCTCATAGAACAGAGTGTCCGCAGTATGTACCCTACACCCTAACCCCTACACTACTGCCTCATAGAACAGAGTGTCCGCAGTATGTACCCTACACCCATAGAACAGAGTGACCGCAGTATGTACCCTACACCCTAACCCCTACACTACTGCCTCATAGAACAGAGTGACCGCAGTATGTACCCTACACTACTGCCTCATAGAACAGAGTGACCGCAGTATGTACCCTACACTACTGCCTCATAGAACAGAGTGACCGCAGTATGTACCCTACACCCTAACCCCTACACTACTGCCTCATAGAACAGAGTGACCGCAGTATGTACCCTACACCCTAACTCCTACACTACTGCCTCATAGAACAGAGTGACCCCAATATGTACCCTACACCCTAACCCCTACACTACTGCCTCATAGAACAGAGTGACCGCAGTATGTACCCTACCCCCTAACCCCTACACTACTGCCTCATAGAACAGAGTGACCCCAATATGTACCCTACACCCTAACCCCTACACTACTGCCTCATAGAACAGAGTGACCGCAGTATGTACCCTACCCCCTAACCCCTACACTACTGCCTCATAGAACAGAGTGACCCCAATATGTACCCTACACCCTAACCCCTACACTACTGCCTCATAGAACAGAGTGACCGCAGTATGTACCCTACCCCCTAACCCCTACACTACTGCCTCATAGAACAGAGTGACCGCAGTATGTACCCTACACCCTAACCCCTACACTACTGCCTCATAGAACAGAGTGACCGCAGTATGTACCCTACCCCCTAACCCCTACACTACTGCCTCATAGAACAGAGTGACCGCAGTATGTACCCTACCCCCTACACTACTGCCTCATAGAACAGAGTGACCGCAGTATGTACCCTACCCCCTACACTACTGCCTCATAGAACAGAGTGACCGCAGTATGTACCCTACCCCCTAACCCCTACACTACTGCCTCTTAGAACAGAGTGACCGCAGTATGTACCCTACCCCCTAACCGTCCAGTTGATGGTTTGGGATCAAAAGGACTCACTTGAACATCCAAAACCTGATAGAAAATGGAGAAATGATGATGGCCCAGTATGGACCCTAACCCCTACACTACAGTATGGACCCTAACCCCTACACTACAGTATGGACCCTAACCCCTACACTACAGTATGGACCCTAACCCCTACACTACAGTATGGACCCTAACCCCTACACTACAGTATGGACCCTAACCCCTACACTACAGTATGGACCCTAACCCCTACACTACAGTATGGACCCTAACCCCTACACTACAGTATGGACCCTAACCCCTACACTACAGTATGGACCCTAACCCCTACACTACAGTATGGACCCTAACCCCTACACTACAGTATGGACCCTAACCCCTACACTACAGCATGGACCCTAACCCCTACACTACAGCATGGACCCTAACCCCTACACTACAGTATGGACCCTAACCCCTACACTACAGCATGGACCCTAACCCCTACACTACAGTATGGACCCTAACCCCTACACTACAGTATGGACCCTAAACCCTACACTACAGTATGGACCCTAAACCCCTACACTACAGTATGGACCCTAACCCCTACACTACAGTATGGACCTAACCCCTACACTACAGTATGGACCCTAACCCCTACACTACAGCATGGACCCTAACCCCTACACTACAGTATGGACCCTAACCCCTACACTACAGTATGGACCCTAACCCCTACACTACAGTATGGACCCTACACTACAGTATGGACCCTACACTACAGTATGGACCCTAACCCCTACACTACAGTATGGACCCTACACTACAGTATGGACCCTAACCCCTACACTACAGTATGGACCCTACACTACAGTATGGACCCTAACCCCTACACTACAGTATGGACCCTAACCCCTACACTACAGTATGGACCCTAACCCCTACACTACAGTATGGACCCTAACCCCTACACTACAGTATGGACCCTAACCCCTACACTACAGTATGGACCCTAACCCCTACACTACAGTATGGACCCTAACCCCTACACTCCCGTTGAATCTGTAAAGCCCAGTGTCCCTGTGTTGAATCTGTGAATCCCAGTGTCCCTGTGTTGAATCTGTAAATCCCAGTGTCCCTGTGTTGAATCTGTAAATCCCAGTGTCCCTGTGTTGAATCTGTACATCCCAGTGTGTCCCTGTGTTGAATCTGTGAATCCCAGTGTCCCTGTGTTGAATCTGTAAATCCCAGTGTTGAATCTGTGAATCCCAGTGTCCCTGTGTTGAATCTGTAAATCCCAGTGTTGAATCTGTGAATCCCAGTGTTGAATCTGTGAATCCCAGTGTTGAATCTGTAAATCCCAGTGTCCCTGTGTTGAATCTGTGAATCCCAGTGTCCCTGTGTTGAATCTGTAAATCCCAGTGTTGAATCTGTGAATCCCAGTGTCCCTGTGTTGAATCTGTAAATCCCAGTGTTGAATCTGTGAATCCCAGTGTTGAATCTGTAAATCCCAGTGTCCCTGTGTTGAATCTGTGAATCCCAGTGTCCCTGTGTTGAATCTGTAAATCCCAGTGTCCCTGTGTTGAATCTGTAAATCCCAGTGTGTCCCTGTGTTGAATCTGTGAATCCCAGTGTCCCTGTGTTGAATCTGTGAATCCCAGTGTCCATGTGTTGAATCTGTGAATCCCAGTGTCCCTGTGTTGAATCTGTAAATCCCAGTGTCCCTGTGTTGAATCTGTGAATCCCAGTGTTGAATCTGTAAATCCCAGTGTGTCCCTGTGTTGAATCTGTGAATCCCAGTGTTGAATCTGTGAATCCCTGTGTGTCCCTGTGTTGAATCTGTGAATCCCTGTGTTGAATCTGTGAATCCCTGTGTGTCCCTGTGTTGAATCTGTGAATCCCTGTGTTGAATCTGTGAATCCCAGTGTGTCCCTGTGTTGAATCTGTGAATCCCTGTGTTGAATCTGTGAATCCCAGTGTGTCCCTGTGTTGAATCTGTGAATCCCTGTGTTGAATCTGTGAATCCCTGTGTGTCCCTGTGTTGAATCTGTGAATCCCTGTGTTGAATCTGTAAATCCCAGTGTCCCTGTGTTGAATCTGTGAATCCCAGTGTTGAATCTGTAAATCCCTGTGTTGAATCTGTAAATCCCAGTGTCCCTGTGTTGAATCTGTAAATCCCAGTGTGTCCCTGTGTTGAATCTGTAAATCCCTGTGTTGAATCTGTGAATCCCTGTGTCCCTGTGTTGAATCTGTAAATCCCAGTGTGTCCCTGTGTTGAATCTGTAAATCCCTGTGTTGAATCTGTAAATCCCAGTGTCCCTGTGTTGAATCTGTAAATCCCAGTGTCCCTGTGTTGAATCTGTAAATCCCAGTGTGTCCCTGTGTTGAATCTGTAAATCCCAGTGTCCCTGTGTTGAATCTGTGAATCCCAGTGTCCCTGTGTTGAATCTGTGAATCCCAGTGTCCCTGTGTTGAATCTGTAAATCCCAGTGTGTCCCTGTGTTGAATCTGTAAATCCCAGTGTCCCTGTGTTGAATCTGTGAATCCCAGTGTCCCTGTGTTGAATCTGTGAATCCCAGTGTCCCTGTGTTGAATCTGTAAATCCCAGTGTGTCCCTGTGTTGAATCTGTGAATCCCAGTGTGTCCCTGTGTTGAATCTGTGAATCCCAGTGTGTCCCTGTGTGTCCCTGTGTTGAATCTGTAAATCCCAGTGTCCCTGTGTTGAATCTGTAAATCCCAGTGTCCCCGTGTTGAATCTGTAAATCCCTGTGTTGAATCTGTAAATCCCAGTGTGTCCCTGTGTTGAATCTGTGAATCCCAGTGTTGAATCTGTGAATCCCTGTGTGTCCCTGTGTTGAATCTGTGAATCCCTGTGTTGAATCTGTGAATCCCAGTGTGTCCCTGTGTTGAATCTGTGAATCCCTGTGTTGAATCTGTGAATCCCTGTGTGTCCCTGTGTTGAATCTGTGAATCCCTGTGTTGAATCTGTAAATCCCAGTGTCCCTGTGTTGAATCTGTAAATCCCAGTGTGTCCCTGTGTTGAATCTGTAAATCCCAGTGTGTCCCTGTGTTGAATCTGTAAATCCCTGTGTTGAATCTGTAAATCCCAGTGTGTCCCTGTGTTGAATCTGTAAATCCCTGTGTCCCTGTGTTGAATCTGTAAATCCCAGTGTCCCTGTGTTGAATCTGTAAATCCCAGTGTCCCTGTGTTGAATCTGTGAATCCCAGTGTGTCCCTGTGTTGAATCTGTAAATCCCAGTGTCCCTGTGTTGAATCTGTGAATCCCAGTGTCCCTGTGTTGAATCTGTGAATCCCAGTGTCCCTGTGTTGAATCTGTGAATCCCAGTGTGTCCCTGTGTTGAATCTGTAAATCCCAGTGTCCCTGTGTTGAATCTGTGAATCCCAGTGTCCCTGTGTTGAATCTGTGAATCCCAGTGTCCCTGTGTTGAATCTGTAAATCCCAGTGTGTCCCTGTGTTGAATCTGTAAATCCCAGTGTCCCTGTGTTGAATCTGTAAATCCCAGTGTGTCCCTGTGTTGAATCTGTAAATCCCAGTGTGTCCCTGTGTTGAATCTGTAAATCCCTGTGTTGAATCTGTAAATCCCAGTGTCCCTGTGTTGAATCTGTAAATCCCTGTGTTGAATCTGTGAATCCCAGTGTCCCTGTGTTGAATCTGTAAATCCCAGTGTCCCTGTGTTGAATCTGTAAATCCCTGTGTTGAATCTGTGAATCCCAGTGTCCCTGTGTTGAATCTGTAAATCCCAGTGTGTCCCTTTGTTGAATCTGTAAATCCCTGTGTTGAATCTGTAAATCCCTGTGTCCCTGTGTTGAATCTGTAAATCCCAGTGTGTCCCTGTGTTGAATCTGTAAATCCCTGTGTTGAATCTGTAAATCCCAGTGTCCCCGTGTTGAATCTGTAAATCCCTGTGTTGAATCTGTAAATCCCTGTGTCCCTGTGTTGAATCTGTAAATCCCAGTGTGTCCCTGTGTTGAATCTGTAAATCCCTGTGTTGAATCTGTACATCCCAGTGTTGAATCTGTGAATCCCAGTGTCCCTGTGTTGAATCTGTAAATCCCAGTGTCCCTGTGTTGAATCTGTAAATCCCAGTGTCCCTGTGTTGAATCTGTACATCCCAGTGTCCCTGTGTTGAATCTGTAAATCCCAGTGTTGAATCTGTGAATCCCAGTGTCCCTGTGTTGAATCTGTAAATCCCAGTGTCCCTGTGTTGAATCTGTAAATCCCTGTGTTGAATCTGTACATCCCAGTGTTGAATCTGTGAATCCCAGTGTCCCTGTGTTGAATCTGTAAATCCCAGTGTCCCTGTGTTGAATCTGTAAATCCCAGTGTCCCTGTGTTGAATCTGTAAATCCCAGTGTCCCTGTGTTGAATCTGTAAATCCCAGTGTCCCTGTGTTGAATCTGTAAATCCCTGTGTTGAATCTGTAAATCCCAGTGTCCCTGTGTTGAATCTGTAAATCCCTGTGTTGAATCTGTAAATCCCAGTGTCCCTGTGTTGAATCTGTAAATCCCAGTGTCCCTGTGTTGAATCTGTAAATCCCAGTGTCCCTGTGTTGAATCTGTAAATCCCTGTGTTGAATCTGTGAATCCCAGTGTCCCTGTGTTGAATCTGTAAATCCCTGTGTTGAATCTGTAAATCCCAGTGTTGAATCTGTGAATCCCAGTGTCCCTGTGTTGAATCTGTAAATCCCAGTGTCCCTGTGTTGAATCTGTAAATCCCAGTGTGTCCCTGTGTTGAATCTGTAAATCCCTGTGTTGAATCTGTGAATCCCAGTGTCCCTGTGTTGAATCTGTAAATCCCTGTGTTGAATCTGTAAATCCCAGTGTCCCTGTGTTGAATCTGTAAATCCCAGTGTCCCTGTGTTGAATCTGTGAATCCCTGTGTTGAATCTGTGAATCCCTTGTGTTGAATCTGTGAATCCCAGTGTGTCCCTGTGTTGAATCTGTGAATCCCTGTGTTGAATCTGTGAATCCCTTGTGTTGAATCTGTGAATCCCAGTGTGTCCCTGTGTTGAATCTGTAAATCCCTGTGTTGAATCTGTAAATCCCAGTGTGTCCCTGTGTTGAATCTGTGAATCCCTGTGTTGAATCTGTGAATCCCAGTGTTCCTGTGTTGAATCTGTAAAGCCCAGTGTCCCTTTGTTGAATCTGTAAATCCCTGTGTTGAATCTGTAAATCCCAGTGTGTCCCTGTGTTGAATCTGTAAAGCCCAGTGCTCCTGTGTTGAATCTGTAAATCCCAGTGTGTCCCTGTGTTGAATCTGTAAATCCCAGTGTCCCTGTGTTGAATCTGTAAATCCCAGTGTTGAATCTGTGAATCCCAGTGTCCCTGTGTTGAATCTGTAAAGCCCAGTGTCCCTGTGTTGAATCTGTGAATCCCAGTGTCCCTGTGTTGAATCTGTGAATCCCAGTGTCCCTGTGTTGAATCTTTGAATCCCAGTGTCCCTGTGTTGAATCTGTAAATCCCAGTGTCCCTGTGTTGAATCTGTAAATCCCAGTGTCCCTGTGTTGAATGTCTGTGAATCCCAGTGTCCCTGTGTTGAATCTGTGAATCCCAGTGTCCCTGTGTTGAATCTGTGAATCCCAGTGTCCCTGTGTTGAATCTGTGAATCCCAGTGTGTCCCTGTGTTGAATCTGTAACGCCCAGTGTGTCCCTGTGTTGAATCTGTGAATCCCAGTGTGTCCCTGTGTTGAATCTGTGAATCCCAGTGTCCCTGTGTTGAATCTGTAAATCCCAGTGTGTCCCTGTGTTGAATCTGTAAAGCCCAGTGTCCCTGTATTGAATCTGTGAATCCCAGTGTTGAATCTGTAAATCCCAGTGTCCCTGTGTTGAATCTGTAAAGCCCAGTGTCCCTGTGTTGAATCTGTAAATCCCTGTGTTGAATCTGTAAATCCCAGTGTCCCTGTGTTGAATCTGTAAATCCCAGTGTCCCTGTGTTGAATCTGTAAATCCCAGTGTCCCTGTGTTGAATCTGTAAAGCCCAGTGTCCCTGTGTTGAATCTGTAAAGCCCAGTGTCCCTGTGTTGAATCTGTAAATCCCAGTGTTGAATCTGTAAATCCCAGTGTGTCCCTGTGTTGAATCTGTGAATCCCTGTGTTGAATCTGTGTGAATCCCTTGTGTTGAATCTGTGAATCCCAGTGTGTCCCTGTGTTGAATCTGTAAATCCCAGTGTGTCCCTGTGTTGAATCTGTGAATCTCTGTGTTGAATCTGTGAATCCCTTGTGTTGAATCTGTGAATCCCAGTGTGTCCCTGGGTTGAATCTGTAAATCCCAGTGTGTCCCTGTGTTGAATCTGTGAATCCCTGTGTTGAATCTGTGAATCCCAGTGTTCCTGTGTTGAATCTGTAAAGCCCAGTGTCCCTGTGTTGAATCTGTAAATCCCTGTGTTGAATCTGTAAATCCCAGTGTGTCCCTGTGTTGAATCTGTAAAGCCCAGTGTTCCTGTGTTGAATCTGTAAAGCCCAGTGTCCCTGTGTTGAATCTGTAAATCCCAGTGTCCCTGTGTTGAATCTGTAAAGCCCAGTGTCCCTGTGTTGAATCTGTAAAGCCCAGTGTCCCTGTGTTGAATCTGTAAAGCCCAGTGTCCCTGTGTTGAATCTGTAAAGCCCAGTGTCCCTGTGTTGAATCTGTAAAGCCCAGTGTCCCTGTGTTGAATCTGTAAAGCCCAGTGTCCCTGTGTTGAATCTGTAAATCCCAGTGTCCCTGTGTTGAATCTGTAAAGCCCAGTGTCCCTGTGTTGAATCTGTGAATCCCAGTGTCCCTGTGTTGAATCTGTCCCAGTGTCCCTGTGTTGAATCTGTAAATCCCAGTGTCCCTGTGTTGAATCTGTCCCTGTGTTGAAAATCCCAGTGTCCCTGTTTGAATCTGTAAATCCCAGTGTCCCTGTGTTGAATCTGTAAATCTGTAAATCCCAGTGTCCCTGTGTTGAATCTGTAAATCCCAGTGTCCCTGTGTTGAATCTGTAAATCCCAGTGTCCCTGTGTTGAATCTGTAAATCCCAGTGTCCCTGTGTTGAATCTGTAAATCCCAGTGTCCCTGTGTTGAATCTGTAAATCCCAGTGTCCCTGTGTTGAATCTGTAAATCCCAGTGTCCCTGTGTTGAATCTGTAAATCCCAGTGTCCCTGTGTTGAATCTGTAAATCCCAGTGTCCCTGTGTTGAATCTGTAAATCCCAGTGTCCCTGTGTTGAATCTGTAAATCCCTGTGTTGAATCTGTAAATCCCAGTGTGTCCCTGTGTTGAATCTGTAAATCCCAGTGTGTCCCTGTGTTGAATCTGTAAATCCCAGTGTGTCCCTGTGTTGAATCTGTAAATCCCAGTGTCCCTGTGTTGAATCTGTAAAGCCCAGTGTGTCCCTGTGTTGAATCTGTAAATCCCAGTGTCCCTGTGTTGAATCTGTAAATCCCAGTGTCCCTGTGTTGAATCTGTAAATCCCAGTGTGTCCCTGTGTTGAATCTGTAAATCCCAGTGTCCCTGTGTTGAATCTGTAAATCCCAGTGTCCCTGTGTTGAATCTGTAAATCCCAGTGTCCCTGTGTTGAATCTGTGAATCCCAGTGTGTCCCTGTGTGTCCCTGTGTTGAATCTGTAAATCCCAGTGTGTCCCTGTGTTGAATCTGTAAATCCCAGTGTCCCCGTGTTGAATCTGTAAATCCCTGTGTTGAATCTGTAAATCCCAGTGTCCCTGTGTTAACCCTAACCCTGTGTTGAATCTGTAAATCCCAGTGTCCCTGTGTTGAATCTGTGAATCCCAGTGTCCCTGTGTTAACCCTAACCCTGTGTTGAATCTGTAAAGACTGTTTTCTTCTGTTTCAGAGGCGCTGAAGAGAACAGACACAGAGCTACAGAAAGCAGTGAGCTACAACTTTTCCCCTACAATCACACACAGTTATACTGCTGTAGTAACCCTGTCATACTGCTGTAGTAACCCTGTTATACTGCTGTAGAAACCCTGTTATACCGCTGTAGTAACCCTGTTATACTGCTGTAGTAACCCTGTCATACTGCTGTAGTAACCCTGTCATACTGCTGTAGCAACCCTGTTATACTGCTGTAGTAACCCTGTCATACTGCTGTAGTAACCCTGTCATACTGCTGTAGTAACCCTGTTATACTGCTGTAGTAACCCTGTCATACTGCTGTAGTAACCCTGTCATACTGCTGTAGTAACCCTGTCATACTGCTGTAGTAACCCTGTCATACTGCTGTAGTAACCCTGTTATACTGCTGTAGTAACCCTGTCATACTGCTGTAGTAACCCTGTCATACTGCTGTAGTAACCCTGTCATACTGCTGTAGTAACCCTGTTATACTGCTGTAGTAACCCTGTCATACTGCTGTAGTAACCCTGTCATACTGCTGTAGTAACCCTGTCATACTGCTGTAGTAACCCTGTCATACTGCTGTAGTAACCCTGTTATACTGCTGTAGTAACCCTGTCATACTGCTGTAGTAACCCTGTCATACTGCTGTAGTAACCCTGTCATACTGCTGTAGCAACCCTGTCATACTGCTGTAGCAACCCTGTCATACTGCTGTAGCAACCCTGTCATACTGCTGTAGCAACCCTGTCATACTGCTGTAGTAACCCTGTCATACTGCTGTAGTAACCCTGTCATACTGCTGTAGTAACCCTGTCATACTGCTGTAGCAACCTTGTCATACTGCTGTAGTAACCCTGTCATACTGCTGTAGTAACCCTGTCATACTGCTGTAGTAACCCTGTCATACTGCTGTAGTAACCCTGTCATACTGCTGTAGTAACCCAGTTATACTGCTGTAGTAACCCTGTCATACTGCTGTAGTAACCATGCCATACTGCTGTAGTAACCCTGCCATACTGCTGTAGTAACCCTGTCATACTGCTGTAGTAACCCTGTCATACTGCTGTAGTAACCCTGTCATACTGCTGTAGTAACCCTGTCATACTGCTGTAGTAACCCTGTCATACTGCTGTAGTAACCCTGTTATACTGCTGTAGTAACCCTGTCATACTGCTGTAGTAACCCTGTCATACTGCTGTAGTAACCCTGTCATACTGCTGTAGTAACCCTGTCATACTGCTGTAGTAACCCTGTCATAGTGCTGTAGTAACCCTGTCATAGTGCTTTAGTAACCCTGTCATACTGCTGTAGTAACCCTGTCATACTGCTGTAGTAACCCTGTCATAGTGCTGTAGTAACCCTGTCATACTGATGTAGTAACCATGCCATACTGCTGTAGTAACCCTGTCATACTGCTGTAGTAACCCTGTCATAGTGCTGTAGTAACCCTGTCATAGTGCTGTAGTAACCCTGTCATACTGCTGTAGTAACCCTGTCATACTGCTGTAGTAACCCTGTCATACTGCTGTAGTAACCCTGTCATACTGCTGTAGTAACCCTGTCATACTGCTGTAGTAACCCTGTCATACTGCTGTAGTAACCCTGTCATACTGCTGTAGTAACCCTGTCATAGTGCTGTAGTAACCCTGTCATACTGCTGTAGTAACCCTGTCATAGTGCTGTAGTAACCCTGTCATACTGATGTAGTAACCCTGTTATACTGCTGTAGTAACCCTGTCATACTGCTGTAGTAACCCTGTCATACTGCTGTAGTAACCCAGTTATACTGCTGTAGTAACCCTGTCATACTGCTGTAGTAACCATGCCATACTGCTGTAGTAACCATGCCATACTGCTGTAGTAACCATGCCATACTGCTGTAGTAACCCTGTCATACTGCTGTAGTAACCCTGTCATACTGCTGTAGTAACCCTGTCATACTGCTGTAGTAACCCTGTCATACTGCTGTAGTAACCCTGTCATACTGCTGTAGTAACCCTGTTATACTGCTGTAGTAACCCTGTCATACTGCTGTAGTAACCCTGTCATACTGCTGTAGTAACCCTGTCATACTGCTGTAGTAACCCTGTCATACTGCTGTAGTAACCCTGTCATACTGCTGTAGTAACCCTGTCATACTGCTGTAGTAACCCTGTCATAGTGCTGTAGTAACCCTGTCATAGTGCTGTAGTAACCCTGTCATACTGCTGTAGTAACCCTGTCATACTGCTGTAGTAACCCTGTCATACTGCTGTAGTAACCCTGCCATACTGCTGTAGTAACCCTGTCATACTGCTGTAGTAACCCTGTCATAGTGCTGTAGTAACCCTGTCATAGTGCTGTAGTAACCCTGTCATAGTGCTGTAGTAACCCTGTCATAGTGCTGTAGTAACCCTGTCATACTGCTGTAGTAACCCTGTCATACTGCTGTAGTAACCCTGTCATACTGCTGTAGTAAACCTGTCATACTGCTGTAGTAAACCTGTTATACTGCTGTAGTAAACCTGTCATACTGCTGTAGTAAACCTGTCATAGTGCTGTAGTAACCCTGTCATAGTGCTGTAGTAACCCTGTTATACTGCTGTAGTAACCCTGTCATACTGCTGTAGTAACCCTGTCATACTGCTGTAGTAACCCTGTCATACTGCTGTAGTAAACCTGTCATAGTGCTGTAGTAACCCTGTCATACTGCTGTAGTAAACCTGTTATACTGCTGTAGTAACCCTGTCATACTGCTGTAGTAACCCTGTCATACTGCTGTAGTAACCCTGTCATACTGCTGTAGTAAACCTGTCATACTGCTGTAGTAAACCTGTCATAGTGCTGTAGTAACCCTGTCATACTGCTGTAGTAACCCTGTCATACTGCTGTAGTAACCCTGTCATACTGCTGTAGTAACCTGTCATACTGCTGTAGTAACCCTGTAGTGCTGTAGTAACCCTGTTATACTGCTGTAGTAACCCTGTCATACTGCTGTAGTAACCCTGTCATAGTGCTGTAGTAACCCTGTCATAGTGCTGTAGTAACCCTGTCATAGTGCTGTAGTAACCCTGTCATAGTGCTGTAGTAACCCTGTCATAGTGCTGTAGTAACCCTGTCATACTGCTGTAGTAACCCTGTCATACTGCTGTAGTAACCCTGTCATACTGCTGTAGTAACCCTGTCATACTGCTGTAGTAACCCTGTCATACTGCTGTAGTAACCCTGTCATACTGCTGTAGTAACCCTGTCATACTGCTGTAGTAACCCTGTCATACTGCTGTAGTAACCCTGTCATACTGCTGTAGTAACCCTGTCATACTGCTGTAGTAACCCTGTCATACTGCTGTAGTAACCCTGTCATACTGCTGTAGTAACCCTGTCATACTGCTGTAGTAACCCTGTCATACTGCTGTAGTAACCCTGTCATAGTGCTGTAGTAACCCTGTCATACTGCTGTAGTAACCCTGTCATACTGCTGTAGTAACCCTGCCATACTGCTGTAGTAACCCTGTCATACTGCTGTAGTAACCCTGTCATAGTGCTGTAGTAACCCTGTCATAGTGCTGTAGTAACCCTGTCATACTGCTGTAGTAACCCTGTTATACTGCTGTAGTAACCCTGTCATAGTGCTGTAGTAACCCTGTCATAGTGCTGTAGTAACCCTGTTATACTGCTGTAGTAACCCTGTCATACTGCTGTAGTAACCCTGTCATACTGCTGTAGTAACCCTGTCATAGTGCTGTAGTAACCCTGTTATACTGCTGTAGTAACCCTGTCATACTGCTGTAGTAACCCTGTCATACTGCTGTAGTAACCCTGTCATACT
>NW_026290853.1:120000-245000 GCF_023373465.1 Oncorhynchus keta | reverse complement strand
AAGGTAACACACACTACTTCCCTAGCCTGCTCAAGGTAACACACACTACTTCCCTAGCCTGCTCAAGGTAACACACACTACTTCCCTAGCCTGCTCAAGGTAACACACACTACTTCCCTAGCCTTCTCAAGGTAACACACACCCCATTATACCTCTCTCGGCACATTATTGGTCCACCGTATTAACGTGTCTGGCTACCGGACACCTTTCAGTCTCTGATGTGGCTGTTTGTAGTTCTGATCTTTTTTACCACTCTTCAGATCTGCTCTTTTGCCAATAATTGGGGAAAGATCAGAATTGGTCTGCCTGTGTAAACGCAGCCTCTGTATACCTTCTAGTCTGACTGCAGTATGTGTTCTATACTGAACTAAAATAGAAACGCATCATGTTACAGTTCATAGAAGGAAATCAGTCAATTTAAATGAATTCATTAGGCCCTAATCTATGGATTTCAAATGTCTGGGCAGGGGCGGGCATAGGCCAGGCCCAGCCAATCAGAAGGAGTTTTTCCCCACAAAAGGGGCGGGCATAGGCCAGGCCCAGCCAATCAGAAGGAGTTTTTCCCCACAAAAGGGGCGGGCATAGGCCAGGCCCAGCCAATCAGAAGGAGTTTTTCCCCACAAAGGGCTTAATTACGGACAGAAATACTCTTCAGTTCCATCAACTATCCGGCTGGTTCATAATGGAACATTTCTAGTCTGGTATCTGACGCAGGGTTCTAGGTTCTAGTCTGGTATCTGACGCAGGGTTCTAGGTTCTAGTCTGGTATCTGACGTAGAGTTCTAGTCTGGTATCTGACGCTGGGTTCTAGTCTGGTATCTGACGCAGGGTTCTAGTCTGGTATCTGACGCTGGGTTCTAGGTTCTAGTCTGGTATCTGACGCTGGGTTCTAGTCTGGTATCTGACGCTGGGTTCTAGGTTCTAGTCTGGTATCTGACGCTGGGTTCTAGGTTCTAGTCTGGTATCCGACGCAGGGTTCTAGTCTGGTATCTAACGCTGGGTTCTAGTCTGGTATCTGACGCTGGGTTCTAGGTTCTAGTCTGGTATCTGACGTAGAGTTCTAGTCTGGTATCTGACGCTGGGTTCTAGTCTGGTATCTGACGTAGAGTTCTAGTCTGGTATCTGACGCTGGGTTCTAGGTTCTAGTCTGGTATCTGACGCAGGGTTCTAGTCTGGTATCTGACGCTGGGTTCTAGTCTGGTATCTGACGCTGGGTTCTAGGTTCTAGTCTGGTATCTGACGTAGAGTTCTAGTCTGGTATCTGACGCTGGGTTCTAGTCTGGTATCTGACGTAGAGTTCTAGTCTGGTATCTGACGCTGGGTTCTAGTCTGGTATCTGACGCAGGGTTCTAGGTTCTAGTCTGGTATCTGACGCTGGGTTCTAGTCTGGTATCTGACGCTGGGTTCTAGTCTGGTATCTGACGCAGGGTTCTAGTCTGGTATCTGACGCAGGGTTCTAGTCTGGTATCTGACGCAGGGTTCTAGTCTGGTATCTGACGCAGGGTTCTAGTCTGGTATCTGACGCAGGGTTCTAGTCTGGTATCTGACGCAGGGTTCTAGTCTGGTATCTGACGCAGGGTTCTAGTCTGGTATCTGACGCTGGGTTCTAGTCTGGT
The DNA here is from genome assembly GCF_023373465.1 of Oncorhynchus keta. NCBI lineage: Eukaryota > Metazoa > Chordata > Actinopteri > Salmoniformes > Salmonidae > Oncorhynchus > Oncorhynchus keta. The sequence continues at coordinate 243,384 of NW_026290853.1, read as the reverse complement.
ATCTGACGCAGGGTTCTAGTCTGGTATCTGACGCTGGGTTCTAGTCTGGTATCTGACGCAGGGTTCTAGGTTCTAGTCTGGTATCTGACGCTGGGTTCTAGTCTGGTATCTGACGCAGGGTTCTAGGTTCTAGTCTGGTATCTGACGCTGGGTTCTAGTCTGGTATCCGACGCAGGGTTCTAGTCTGGTATCCGACGCAGGGTTCTAGTCTGGTATCTGACGCAGGGTTCTAGTCTGGTATCTGACGCAGGGTTCTAGTCTGGTATCCGACGCAGGGTTCTAGTCTGGTATCTGACGCTGGGTTCTAGTTTGGTATCTGACGCAGGGTTCTAGTCTGGTATCTGACGCAGGGTTCTAGTCTGGTATCTGACGCAGGGTTCTAGTCTGGTATCTGACACTGGGTTCTAGTCTGGTATCTGACGCTGGGTTCTAGGTTCTAGTCTGGTATCTGACGCTGGGTTCTAGTCTGGTATCTGACGTAGGGTTCTAGTCTGGTATCTGACGCTGGGTTCTAGTCTGGTATCTAACGCTGGGTTCTAGTCTGGTATCTGACGCTGGGTTCTAGTCTGGTATCTAACGCTGGGTTCTAGTCTGGTATCTGACGCTGGGTTCTAGTCTGGTATCTAACGCTGGGTTCTAGTCTGGTATCTGACGTAGAGTTCTAGTCTGGTATCTGACGTAGAGTTCTAGTCTGGTATCTGACGTAGAGTTCTAGTCTGGTATCTGACGCTGGGTTCTAGGTTCTAGTCTGGTATCTGACGCTGGGTTCTAGTCTGGTATCTGACGCTGGGTTCTAGTCTGGTATCTGACGCTGGGTTCTAGGTTCTAGTCTGGTATCTGACGTAGAGTTCTAGTCTGGTCTCTGACGCTGGGTTCTAGTCTGGTATCTGACGTAGAGTTCTAGTCTGGTATCTGACGCTGGGTTCTAGTCTGGTATCTGACGCTGGGTTCTAGTCTGGTTCTGACGTCTGGGTTCTAGTCTGGTATCTGACTGGGTTCTAGTCTGGTATCTGACGCTGGGTTCTAGTCTGGTATCTGACGCTGGGTTCTAGTCTGGTATCTGACGCTGGGTTCTAGTCTGGTATCTGACGCTGGGTTCTAGTCTGGTATCTGACGGTTCTAGGGTTCTAGTCTGGTATCTGACGCAGGGTTCTAGTCTGGTATCTGACGCAGGGTTCTAGTCTGGTATCTGAGTTCTAGTCTGGTATCTGACGCAGGGTTCTAGTCTGGTATCTGACGCTGGGTTCTAGTCTGGTATCTGACGCAGGGTTCTAGTCTGGTATCTGACGCTGGGTTCTAGTCTGGTATCTGACGCAGGGTTCTAGTCTGGGTTCTAGTCTGGTATCTGACGCTGGGTTCTAGTCTGGTATCTGACGCAGGGTTCTAGGTTCTAGTCTGGTATCTGACGCTGGGTTCTAGTCTGGTATCTGACGCTGGGTTCTAGTCTGGTTCTGAGCTGGGTTCTGGTATCTGGTATCTGGTTGGGTTCTAGTCTGGTATCTGACGCAGGGTTCTAGTCTGGTATCTGACGCTGGGTTCTAGTCTGGTATCTGACGCAGGGTTCTAGTCTGGTATCTGACGCAGGGTTCTAGTCTGGTATCTGACGCTGGTTCTAGTCTGGTATCTGACGCAGTTCTAGTCTGGTATCTGACGCTGGGTTCTAGTTTGGTATCTGACGCAGGGTTCTAGTCTGGTATCTGACGCTGGGTTCTAGTCTGGTATCTGGCCGCTGGGTTCTAGTCTGGTATCTGACGCTGGGTTCTAGTCTGGTATCTGACGCTGGGTTCTAGGTTCTAGTCTGGTATCTGACGCTGGGTTCTAGTCTGGTATCTGACGTAGGGTTCTAGTCTGGTATCTGACGCTGGGTTCTAGTCTGGTATCTAACGCTGGGTTCTAGTCTGGTATCTGACGCTGGGTTCTAGTCTGGTATCTAACGCTGGGTTCTAGTCTGGTATCTGACGCTGGGTTCTAGTCTGGTATCTAACGCTGGGTTCTAGTCTGGTATCTGACGCAGAGTTCTAGTCTGGTATCTGACGCTGGGTTCTAGTCTGGTATCTGACGCTGGGTTCTAGTCTGGTATCTGACGCTGGGTTCTAGTCTGGTATCTGACGCTGGGTTCTAGTCTGGTATCTGACGCTGGGTTCTAGTCTGGTATCTGACGCTGGGTTCTAGTCTGGTATCTGACGCTGGGTTCTAGTCTGGTATCTGACGCTGGGTTCTAGTCTGGTATCTGACGCTGGGTTCTAGTCTGGTATCTGACGCTGGGTTCTAGGTTCTAGTCTATGTGATGTGTTGTAGTTCCTAGCGTGGGACAGTCCAGGCCAGGTATCTGACTATGTGATGTGTTGTAGTTCCTAGCGTGGGACAGTCCAGGCCTGGTATCTGACTATGTGTTGTAGTTCCTAGCGTGGGACAGTCCAGGCCAGGTATCTGACTATGTGTTGTAGTTCCTAGCGTGGGACAGTCCAGGCCAGGTATCTGACTATGTGTTGTAGTTCCTAGCGTGGGACAGTCCAGGCCAGGTATCTGACTATGTGTTGTGTTGTAGTTCCTAGCGTGGGACAGTCCAGGCCAGGTATCTGACTATGTGTTGTGTTGTAGTTCCTAGCGTGGGACAGTCCAGGCCTGGTATCTGACTATGTGTTGTAGTTCCTAGCGTGGGACAGTCCAGGCCAGGTATCTGACTATGTGTTGTAGTTCCTAGCGTGGGACAGTCCAGGCCAGGTATCTGACTATGTGTTGTGTTGTAGTTCCTAGCGTGGGACAGTCCAGGCCTGGTATCTGACTATGTGTTGTATTCTGACAGTCCAGGCCAGGTATCTGACTATGTGTTGTAGTTCCTAGCGTGGGACAGTCCAGGCCTGGTATCTGACTATGTGTTGTAGTTCCTAGCGTGGGACAGTCCAGGCCTGGTATCTGACTATGTGTTGTAGTTCCTAGTGTGGGACAGTCCAGGCCTGGTATCTGACTATGTGTTGTAGTTCCTAGCGTGGGACAGTCCAGGCCAGGTATCTGACTATGTGTTGTAGTTCCTAGCGTGGGACAGTCCAGGCCAGGTATCTGACTATGTGTTGTAGTTCCTAGCGTGGGACAGTCCAGGCCTGGTATCTGACTATGTGTTGTAGTTCCTAGCGTGGGACAGTCCAGGCCTGGTATCTGACTATGTGTTGTAGTTCCTAGTGTGGGACAGTCCAGGCCTGGTATCTGACTATGTGTTGTAGTTCCTAGCGTGGGACAGTCCAGGCCTGGTATCTGACTATGTGTTGTAGTTCCTAGTGTGGGACAGTCCAGGCCTGGTATCTGACTATGTGTTGTAGTTCCTAGCGTGGGACAGTCCAGGCCTGGTATCTGACTATGTGTTGTAGTTCCTAGCGTGGGACAGTCCAGGCCTGGTATCTGACTATGTGTTGTAGTTCCTAGCGTGGGACAGTCCAGGCCTGGTATCTGACTATGTGTTGTAGTTCCTAGCGTGGGACAGTCCAGGCCTGGTATCTGACTATGTGATGTGTTGTAGTTCCTAGCGTGGGACAGTCCAGGCCTGGTATCTGACTATGTGTTGTAGTTCCTAGCGTGGGACAGTCCAGGCCTGGTATCTGACTATGTGTTGTAGTTCCTAGCGTGGGACAGTCCAGGCCTGGTATCTGACTATGTGTTGTAGTTCCTAGCGTGGGACAGTCCAGGCCAGGTATCTGACTATGTGTTGTAGTTCCTAGCGTGGGACAGTCCAGGCCTGGTATCTGACTATGTGATGTAGTTCCTAGCGTGGGACAGTCCAGGCCTGGTATCTGACTATGTGATGTAGTTCCTAGCGTGGGACAGTCCAGGCCTGGTATCTGACTATGTGTTGTAGTTCCTAGCGTGGGACAGTCCAGGCCTGGTATCTGACTATGTGATGTGTTGTAGTTCCTAGCGTGGGACAGTCCAGGCCTGGTATCTGACTATGTGTGTAGTTCCTAGCGTGGGACAGTCCAGGCCTGGTATCTGACTATGTGTTGTAGTTCCTAGCGTGGGACAGTCCAGGCCTGGTATCTGACTATGTGATGTGTTGTAGTTCCTAGCGTGGGACAGTCCAGGCCTGGTATCTGACTATGTGTTGTAGTTCCTAGCGTGGGACAGTCCAGGCCAGGTATCTGACTATGTGTTGTAGTTCCTAGCGTGGGACAGTCCAGGCCTGGTATCTGACTATGTGTTGTAGTTCCCTGGTAGACTATGGGACAGTCCAGGCCTGGTATCTGACTATGTGATGTAGTTCCTAGCGTGGGACAGTCCAGGCCAGGTATCTGACTATGTGATGTGTTGTAGTTCCTAGTGTGGGACAGTCCAGGCCTGGTATCTGACTATGTGATGTGTTGTAGTTCCTAGCGTGGGACAGTCCAGGCCTGGTATCTGACTATGTGATGTGTTGTAGTTCCTAGCGTGGGACAGTCCAGGCCTGGTATCTGACTATGTGATGTGTTGTAGTTCCTAGCGTGGGACAGTCCAGGCCTGGTATCTGACTATGTGTTGTAGTTCCTAGCGTGGGACAGTCCAGGCCTGGTATCTGACTATGTGTTGTGTTGTAGTTCCTAGCGTGGGACAGTCCAGGCCAGGTATCTGACTATGTGTTGTAGTTCCTAGCGTGGGACAGTCCAGGCCTGGTATCTGACTATGTGATGTGTTGTAGTTCCTAGCGTGGGACAGTCCAGGCCTGGTATCTGACTATGTGTTGTAGTTCCTAGCGTGGGACAGTCCAGGCCTGGTATCTGACTATGTGTTGTAGTTCCTAGCGTGGGACAGTCCAGGCCTGGTATCTGACTATGTGATGTGTTGTAGTTCCTAGCGTGGGACAGTCCAGGCCTGGTATCTGACTATGTGTTGTAGTTCCTAGCGTGGGACAGTCCAGGCCTGGTATCTGACTATGTGTTGTAGTTCCTAGCGTGGGACAGTCCAGGCCAGGTATCTGACTATGTGATGTAGTTCCTAGCGTGGGACAGTCCAGGCCTGGTATCTGACTATGTGATGTGTTGTAGTTCCTAGCGTGGGACAGTCCAGGCCTGGTATCTGACTATGTGATGTGTTGTAGTTCCTAGCGTGGGACAGTCCAGGCCAGGTATCTGACTATGTGTTGTAGTTCCTAGCGTGGGACAGTCCAGGCCTGGTATCTGACTATGTGTTGTAGTTCCTAGCGTGGGACAGTCCAGGCCTGGTATCTGACTATGTGTTGTAGTTCCTAGCGTGGGACAGTCCAGGCCTGGTATCTGACTATGTGTTGTAGTTCCTAGCGTGGGACAGTCCAGGCCAGGTATCTGACTATGTGTTGTAGTTCCTAGCGTGGGACAGTCCAGGCCTGGTATCTGACTATGTGTTGTAGTTCCTAGCGTGGGACAGTCCAGGCCTGGTATCTGACTATGTGATGTGTTGTAGTTCCTAGCGTGGGACAGTCCAGGCCTGGTATCTGACTATGTGTTGTAGTTCCTAGCGTGGGACAGTCCAGGCCAGGTATCTGACTATGTGTTGTAGTTCCTAGCGTGGGACAGTCCAGGCCTGGTATCTGACTATGTGATGTGTTGTAGTTCCTAGCGTGGGACAGTCCAGGCCAGGTATCTGACTATGTGATGTGTTGTAGTTCCTAGCGTGGGACAGTCCAGGCCTGGTATCTGACTATGTGATGTGTTGTAGTTCCTAGCGTGGGACAGTCCAGGCCTGGTATCTGACTATGTGTTGTAGTTCCTAGCGTGGGACAGTCCAGGCCTGGTATCTGACTATGTGTTGTAGTTCCTAGCGTGGGACAGTCCAGGCCTGGTATCTGACTATGTGTTGTAGTTCCTAGCGTGGGACAGTCCAGGCCAGGTATCTGACTATGTGTTGTAGTTCCTAGCGTGGGACAGTCCAGGCCAGGTATCTGACTATGTGTTGTAGTTCCTAGCGTGGGACAGTCCAGGCCTGGTATCTGACTATGTGTTGTAGTTCCTAGCGTGGGACAGTCCAGGCCTGGTATCTGACTATGTGTTGTAGTTCCTAGCGTGGGACAGTCCAGGCCTGGTATCTGACTATGTGTTGTAGTTCCTAGCGTGGGACAGTCCAGGCCTGGTATCTGACTATGTGTTGTAGTTCCTAGCGTGGGACAGTCCAGGCCTGGTATCTGACTATGTGATGTAGTTCCTAGCGTGGGACAGTCCAGGCCAGGTATCTGACTATGTGTTGTAGTTCCTAGCGTGGGACAGTCCAGGTCTGGTATCTGACTATGTGTTGTAGTTCCTAGCGTGGGACAGTCCAGGCCTGGTATCTGACTATGTGTTGTAGTTCCTAGCGTGGGACAGTCCAGGCCTGGTATCTGACTATGTGATGTGTTGTAGTTCCTAGCGTGGGACAGTCCAGGCCTGGTATCTGACTATGTGATGTAGTTCCTAGCGTGGGACAGTCCAGGCCTGGTATCTGACTATGTGTTGTAGTTCCTAGCGTGGGACAGTCCAGGCCAGGTATCTGACTATGTGTTGTAGTTCCTAGCGTGGGACAGTCCAGGCCAGGTATCTGACTATGTGATGTAGTTCCTAGCGTGGGACAGTCCAGGCCTGGTATCTGACTATGTGATGTAGTTCCTAGCGTGGGACAGTCCAGGCCTGGTATCTGACTATGTGATGTGTTGTAGTTCCTAGCGTGGGACAGTCCAGGCCTGGTATCTGACTATGTGTTGTAGTTCCTAGCGTGGGACAGTCCAGGCCTGGTATCTGACTATGTGATGTAGTCCAGGCCTGGTATCTGACTATGTGTTGTAGTTCCTAGCGTGGGACAGTCCAGGCCTGGTATCTGACTATGTGATGTGTTGTAGTTCCTAGCGTGGGACAGTCCAGGCCTGGTATCTGACTATGTGTTGTAGTTCCTAGCGTGGGACAGTCCAGGCCAGGTATCTGACTATGTGATGTGTTGTAGTTCCTAGCGTGGGACAGTCCAGGCCTGGTATCTGACTATGTGATGTAGTTCCTAGCGTGGGACAGTCCAGGCCTGGTATCTGACTATGTGTTGTAGTTCCTAGCGTGGGACAGTCCAGGCCTGGTATCTGACTATGTGATGTGTTGTAGTTCCTAGCGTGGGACAGTCCAGGCCTGGTATCTGACTATGTGATGTGTTGTAGTTCCTAGCGTGGGACAGTCCAGGCCTGGTATCTGACTATGTGATGTGTTGTAGTTCCTAGCGTGGGACAGTCCAGGCCTGGTATCTGACTATGTGTTGTAGTTCCTAGCGTGGGACAGTCCAGGCCAGGTATCTGACTATGTGTTGTAGTTCCTAGCGTGGGACAGTCCAGGCCTGGTATCTGACTATGTGTTGTAGTTCCTAGCGTGGGACAGTCCAGGCCAGGTATCTGACTATGTGATGTGTTGTAGTTCCTAGCGTGGGACAGTCCAGGCCTGGTATCTGACTATGTGTTGTAGTTCCTAGCGTGGGACAGTCCAGGCCTGGTATCTGACTATGTGATTCCTAGTGTATCTGTTCCTAGCGTGGGACAGTCCAGGCCTGGTATCTGACTATGTGTTGTAGTTCCTAGCGTGGGACAGTCCAGGCCTGGTATCTGACTATGTGTTGTAGTTCCTAGCGTGGGACAGTCCAGGCCAGGTATCTGACTATGTGTTGTAGTTCCTAGCGTGGGACAGTCCAGGCCTGGTATCTGACTATGTGTTGTAGTTCCTAGCGTGGGACAGTCCAGGCCTGGTATCTGACTATGTGATGTGTTGTAGTTCCTAGCGTGGGACAGTCCAGGCCTGGTATCTGACTATGTGTTGTAGTTCCTAGCGTGGGACAGTCCAGGCCTGGTATCTGACTATGTGATGTGTTGTAGTTCCTAGCGTGGGACAGTCCAGGCCTGGTATCTGACTATGTGTTGTAGTTCCTAGCGTGGGACAGTCCAGGCCTGGTATCTGACTATGTGATGTAGTTCCTAGCGTGGGACAGTCCAGGCCTGGTATCTGACTATGTGTTGTAGTTCCTAGCGTGGGACAGTCCAGGCCTGGTATCTGACTATGTGATGTAGTTCCTAGCGTGGGACAGTCCAGGCCTGGTATCTGACTATGTGATGTGTAGTTCCTAGCGTGGGACAGTCCAGGCCTGGTATCTGACTATGTGATGTGTTGTAGTTCCTAGCGTGGGACAGTCCAGGCCTGGTATCTGACTATGTGATGTGTTGTAGTTCCTAGCGTGGGACAGTCCAGGCCTGGTATCTGACTATGTGATGTAGTTCCTAGCGTGGGACAGTCCAGGCCTGGTATCTGACTATGTGTTGTAGTTCCTAGCGTGGGACAGTCCAGGCCTGGTATCTGACTATGTGATGTAGTTCCTAGCGTGGGACAGTCCAGGCCTGGTATCTGACTATGTGTTGTAGTTCCTAGCGTGGGACAGTCCAGGCCTGGTATCTGACTATGTGTTGTAGTTCCTAGCGTGGGACAGTCCAGGCCTGGTATCTGACTATGTGTTGTAGTTCCTAGCGTGGGACAGTCCAGGCCTGGTATCTGACTATGTGATGTGTTGTAGTTCCTAGCGTGGGACAGTCCAGGCCTGGTATCTGACTATGTGTTGTAGTTCCTAGCGTGGGACAGTCCAGGCCTGGTATCTGACTATGTGTTGTAGTTCCTAGCGTGGGACAGTCCAGGCCAGGTATCTGACTATGTGTTGTAGTTCCTAGCGTGGGACAGTCCAGGCCTGGTATCTGACTATGTGTTGTAGTTCCTAGCGTGGGACAGTCCAGGCCAGGTATCTGACTATGTGTTGTAGTTCCTAGCGTGGGACAGTCCAGGCCTGGTATCTGACTATGTGTTGTAGTTCCTAGCGTGGGACAGTCCAGGCCAGGTATCTGACTATGTGTTGTAGTTCCTAGCGTGGGACAGTCCAGGCCTGGTATCTGACTATGTGTTGTAGTTCCTAGCGTGGGACAGTCCAGGCCAGGTATCTGACTATGTGTTGTAGTTCCTAGCGTGGGACAGTCCAGGCCTGGTATCTGACTATGTGTTGTAGTTCCTAGCGTGGGACAGTCCAGGCCTGGTATCTGACTATGTGATGTGTTGTAGTTCCTAGCGTGGGACAGTCCAGGCCTGGTATCTGACTATGTGTTGTAGTTCCTAGCGTGGGACAGTCCAGGCTGGTATCTGACTATGTGTTGTAGTTCCTAGCGTGGGACAGTCCAGGCCTGGTATCTGACTATGTGTTGTGTTGTAGTTCCTAGCGTGGGACAGTCCAGGCCTGGTATCTGACTATGTGTTGTGTTGTAGTTCCTAGCGTGGGACAGTCCAGGCCTGGTATCTGACTATGTGTTGTAGTTCCTAGCGTGGGACAGTCCAGGCCTGGTATCTGACTATGTGTTGTGTTGTAGTTCCTAGCGTGGGACAGTCCAGGCCTGGTATCTGACTATGTGTTGTGTTGTAGTTCCTAGCGTGGGACAGTCCAGGCCTGGTATCTGACTATGTGTTGTAGTTCCTAGCGTGGGACAGTCCAGGCTGGTATCTGACTATGTGTTGTAGTTCCTAGCGTGGGACAGTCCAGGCCTGGTATCTGACTATGTGTTGTAGTTCCTAGCGTGGGACAGTCCAGGCCTGGTATCTGACTATGTGTTGTAGTTCCTAGCGTGGGACAGTCCAGGCCTGGTATCTGACTATGTGTTGTAGTTCCTAGCGTGGGACAGTCCAGGCCTGGTATCTGACTATGTGTTGTAGTTCCTAGCGTGGGACAGTCCAGGCCAGGTATCTGACTATGTGTTGTAGTTCCTAGCGTGGGACAGTCCAGGCCTGGTATCTGACTATGTGTTGTAGTTCCTAGCGTGGGACAGTCCAGGCCAGGTATCTGACTATGTGTTGTAGTTCCTAGCGTGGGACAGTCCAGGCCTGGTATCTGACTATGTGATGTGTTGTAGTTCCTAGCGTGGGACAGTCCAGGCCTGGTATCTGACTATGTGTTGTAGTTCCTAGCGTGGGACAGTCCAGGCCTGGTATCTGACTATGTGTTGTAGTTCCTAGCGTGGGACAGTCCAGGCCTGGTATCTGACTATGTGTTGTAGTTCCTAGCGTGGGACAGTCCAGGCCAGGTATCTGACTATGTGTTGTAGTTCCTAGCGTGGGACAGTCCAGGCCTGGTATCTGACTATGTGATGTGTTGTAGTTCCTAGCGTGGGACAGTCCAGGCCTGGTATCTGACTATGTGTTGTAGTTCCTAGCGTGGGACAGTCCAGGCCTGGTATCTGACTATGTGTTGTAGTTCCTAGCGTGGGACAGTCCAGGCCAGGTATCTGACTATGTGTTGTGTTGTAGTTCCTAGCGTGGGACAGTCCAGGCCTGGTATCTGACTATGTGGATGTGCTGCCCTCTCTGGTCACGGCTGGGACTGCAGTTGAGCTGCTGCACTCTCTACTGGACTTGCCCTGTCTCACTGCTGCTCTCACCCTGCAGCTCAGGTACACACACACACACACACGTAGAGATAGAATGCTTATACAGTTGAACTCTGAAGTTTACATACACCTTAGCCAAATACATTTAAACTTATTTTTTCACAATTCCTGACATTTAATCCTAGTAAAAATTCCCTGTCTTTGGTCAGTTAGGATCACCACTTTATTTTAAGAATGTGAAATGCCAGAATAATAGTAGAGACAATTATTTATTTCAGCTTTAATTTCTTTCATCACATTCCCAGTGGGTCAGAAGTTTGCAATCACTCAATTAGTATTTGGTAGCATTGCCTTTAAATTGTTTAACTTGGGTCAAACTTTTCAGGTAGCCTTCCACAAACGTCCCACAGTAAGTTTGGTGAATTTTGGCCCATTCCTCCTGACAGAGCTGGTGTAACTGAGTCGGGTTTGTAGGCCTCCTTGCTCACCCACAAATCTTCTCTGGGATTGAGGTCAGGGCTTTGTAATGGCCACTCCAATACCTTGACTTTGTTGTCCTTAAGCCATTTTGCCACAACTTTGGAAGTATGCTTGGGGTCGTTGTCCATTTGGAAGACCGATTTGCGATCAAGCTTTATCTACCTGACTGATGTCTTGAGATGTTGCTTCAATACATCCACATAATTTTCCTGCCTCATGATGCCATCTATTTTGTGAAGGGCACCAGTCCCTCCTGCAGCAAAGCACCCCCACAACATGATGCTGCCACCCCCACAACATGATGCTGCCACCCCCACAACATGATGCTGCCACCCCCACAACATGATGCTGCCACCCCCACAACATGATGCTGCCACCCCCACAACATGATGCTGCCACCCCCACAACATGATGCTGCCACCCCCACAACATGATGCTGCCACCCCCACAACATGATGCTGCCACCCCCACAACATGATGCTGCCACCCCCATGCTTCACAGTTGGGATGGTGTTCTTCGGCTTGAAGTCTCCCCCTTTTTCCTCCAAACATAACGATGGTCATTGTGGCCAAACAGTTCTATTTTTGTTTCATCAGACCAGAGGACATTTCTCCAAAAAGTACGATCTTTGTCCCCATGTGCAGTTGCAAACCGTAGTCTGGCTTTTATATGGTGGTTTTGTAGCAGTGGCTTCTTCCTTGCTGAGCGGCCTTTAAGGTTATGTCGATATAGGACTCGTTTTACTGTGGATATAGATACTTTTGTACACTTTTCGCACCAAAGTACATTCATAGGCTAATTGACATAATCTGAGTCAATCAGAAGCTTCTAAAACCATGTAATTTTCTGAAATTTTCCAAGCTGTTTAAAGGCACAGTCAACTTAGTGTATGTAAACTTCTGACCCACTGGAATTGTGATACAGTGAATTAATCTGTCTGTAAACAATTGTTGGAAAAATGACTTGTGTCATGCACAAAGTAGATGTCCTAACCGATTTGCCAAAACTATAGTTTGAAAATCCAACCTAAGTGTATGTAAACTTCCGAGTTCAACTGTATACACAATAAATACATAGTGTATTCTACGTTGATGTGTGTAAAGTATCTCTGTAAGATGGTGTAATAACAAATCAATCAATAACATACACAATAAATACGTAGTGTATTCTACGTTGATGTGTGTAAAGTATCTCTGTAAGATGGTGTAATAACAAATCAATCAATAACATAAACAATAAATACATAGTGTATTCTACGTTGATGTGTGTAAAGTATCTCTGTAAGATGGTGTAATAACAAATCAATCAATAACATAAACAATAAATACATAGTGTATTCTACGTTGATGACATACACAATGTTCCTAGAAGCATTTCAGAGAAACATCAGAGCAATATAGAAATGTAACATGGTGATCTGTGCGTGTCAGGTCTGCATGCTTCCCTGTGTCTGAGCCAGGGGGGCGTGGTCTGTCATCGCTGGAAGCTTTCCGAAGCCCCGCCCATAGAGGCCTCTTCCTGTTCCTGTTGAGAGGGGAGGCAGGGTCTGGTAATGTCACAAACTACTGTAATATTATAATACCACTACTGTAATATTACTACTGTAATGCTATAATACCACTACTACTGTAACACCACTACTATAATACCACTACTACTGTAATACCACTACTGTAATACCACTACTGTAATACCACTACTACTGTAATACCACTACTACTGTAATACCACTACTGTAATACCACTACTATAATACCAATACTGTAATGCCACTACTACTGTAATACCACTACTATAATACCACTACTACTGTAATACCAATACTGTAATGCCACTACTACTGTAATACCACTACTGTAATACCACTACTATAATACCACTACTACTGTAATACCACTACTACTGTAATACCACTACTATAATATCACTACTACTGTAATACCACTACTACTGTAATACCACTACTACTGTAATACCACTACTGTAATATCACTACTACTGTAATACTGTAATACCACTACTACTGTAATACCACTACTATAATACCACTACTACTGTAATACCAATACTGTAATGCCACTACTGTAATATAATGTATTTCTCCCCAGGTGATACCATGGACAGACTGAGTGTGCTCCATGACCTGCTGATGGAGGCAGCTGATTGGTCCAGAGTCATCCAATCAGCTCAAAGTGTTCCAGTGCTGCTGCACGTCTACTTCAACACAGTTACCACGGTAACACACACACACAGGCTACAACCAGAATAAGTCAGAGATAAAACATGTATTTTGTGTATATAAGTACAGCTTAGATGTGTGTGTGTGTGTGTGTGTGTGTGTGTGTGTGTGTGTGTGTGTGTGTGTGTGTGTGTAGGTATCAGATGAGAGGTTGCTGGCCCAGCTGGTGTTGGTGCTGTTGGAGAGAAGCAGTCTGTTGCTCAACATCCCCAAATACACTGCAGAGATACACCGGTCAGTACACACACCACACCACACCTCATCACACCGGTCAGTACACACACCACACCACATCACACCGGTCAGTACACACACCTCATCACACACACACTGGTCAGGACACACACCTCATCACATCACACACACACTGGTCAGGACACACACCACACCACATCACACACACACTGGTCAGGACACACACCACACCACATCACACCGGTCAGTACACACACCACATCACACCGGTCAGTACACACACCACACCTCATCACACTGGTCAGGACACACACCTCATCACACACACACTGGTCAGTACACACACCACATCACACACACACTGGTCAGGACACACACCACATCACACACACACTGGTCAGTACACACACCACATCACACACACACTGGTCAGTACACACACCACATCACACACAAACAGGTCAGTACACACACCACATCACACACACACTGGTCAGTACACACACCACATCACACACACACTGGTCAGTACACACACCACATCACACACACACAGGTCAGTACACACACCACATCACACACACACTGGTCAGTACACACACCACATCACACACACACTGGTCAGGACACACACCACATCACACACACACCGGTCAGTACACACACCACATCACACACACACTGGTCAGGACACACACCTCATCACACACACACTGGTCAGGACACACACCACATCACACACACACTGGTCAGTACACACACACTGGTCAGGACACACACCTCATCACACACACACTGGTCAGGACACACACACTGGTCAGGACACACACCTCATCACACACACACTGGTCAGTACACACACCACATCACACACACACTGGTCAGGACACACACCACATCACACACACACTGGTCAGGACACACACCTCATCACACACACACTGGTCAGGACACACACCACATCACACACACACTGGTCAGGACACACACCACATCACACACACACTGGTCAGGACACACACCTCATCACACACACACTGGTCAGGACACACACACTGGTCAGGACACACACACTGGTCAGGACACACACCTCATCACACACACACTGGTCAGGACACACACCACATCACACACACACTGGTCAGGACACACACCACATCACACACACACTGGTCAGGACACACACCTCATCACACACACACTGGTCAGGACACACACACTGGTCAGGACACACACACTGGTCAGTACACACACCACATCACACACACACTGGTCAGGACACACACACTGGTCAGGACACACACACTGGTCAGTACACACACACTGGTCAGGACACACACCACATCACACACACACTGGTCAGGACACACACACCGGTCAGGACACACACACTGGTCAGTACACACACCTCATCACACACACACTGGTCAGTACACACACCACATCACACACACACTGGTCAGTACACACACCACATCACACACACACTGGTCAGTACACACACACTGGTCAGTACACACACCTCATCACACACACACTGGTCAGTACACACACCACATCACACACACACTGGTCAGGACACACACACTGGTCAGGACACACACCACATCACACATACACTGGTCAGTACACACACCTCATCACACACACACTGGCCAGGACACACACACTGGTCAGTACACACACCTCATCACACACACACTGGCCAGGACACACACACTGGTCAGTACACACACCACATCACACACACACTGGTCAGTACACACACCACATCACACACACACTGGTCAGTACACACACCTCATCACACACACACTGGTCAGTACACACACCACATCACACACACACTGGTCAGTACACACACCACATCACACACACACTGGTCAGGACACACACACTGGTCAGGACACACACACTGGTCAGGACACACACACTGGTCAGTACACACACCACATCACACACACACTGGTCAGTACACACACCACATCACACACACACTGGTCAGTACACACACCTCATCACACACACACTGGTCAGGACACACACCACATCACACACACACTGGTCAGGACACACACACTGGTCAGTACACACACCACATCACACACACACTGGTCAGGACACACACCTCATCACACACACACTGGTCAGGACACACACACTGGTCAGGACACACACCTCATCACACACACACTGGTCAGTACACACACCTCATCACACATACCTGAGGTAATGAAGGTAGGGGTGAAGGGTACAGGTTAGTTGAGGTAATGTGTCCATGTAGGAAGGGGTGAAGGGTACAGGTTAGTTGAGGTAATGTGTACATGTAGGTAGGGGTGAAGGGTACATGTAGGTAGGGGTGAAGGGTACATGTAGGTAGGGGTGAAGGGTACATGTAGGTAGGGGTGAAGGGTACAGGTTAGTTGAGGTCATGTGTACATGTAGGTAGGGGTGAAGGGTACATGTAGGAAGGGGTGAAAGGTACAGGTTATTTGAGGTAATGTGTACATGTAGGTAGGGGTGAAGGGTACAGGTTATTTGAGGTAATGTGTACATGTAGGTAGGGGTGAAGGGTACAGGTTAGTCGAGGTAATGTGTACATGTAGGTAGGGGTGAAGGGTACATGTAGGTAGGGGTGAAAGGTACAGGTTATTTGAGGTAATGTGTACATGTAGGTAGGGGTAATGTGTACATGTAGGTAGGGGTGAAGGGTACAGGTTAGTTGAGGTAATGTGTACATGTAGGTAGGGGTAATGTGTACATGTAGGTAGGGGTGAAGGGTACATGTAGGTAGGGGTGAAGGGTACATGTAGGTAGGGGTGAAGGGTACATGTAGGTAGGGGTGAAGGGTACAGGTTCGTTGAGGTAATGTGTAAATGTAGGTAGGGGTGAAGGGTACATGTAGGTAGGGGTGAAGGGTACATGTAGGTAGGGGTGAAGGGTACATGTAGGTAGTGGTGAAGGGTACATGTAGGTAGGGGTGAAGGGTACATGTAGGTAGGGGTGAAGGGTACATGTAGGTAGGGGTGAAGGGTACATGTAGGTAGGGGTGAAGGGTACATGTAGGTAGGGGTGAAGGGTACAGGTTAGTCGAGGTAATGTGTACATGTAGGTAGGGGTGAAGGGTACATGTAGGTAGGGGTGAAGGGTACAGGCTAGTTGAGGTAATGTGTACATGTAGGTAGGGGTGAAGGGTACATGTAGGTAGGGGTGAAGGGTACATGTAGGTGGGGGTGAAGGGTACAGGTTAGTTGAGGTAATGTGTACATGTAGGTAGGGGTAATGTGTACATGTAGGTAGGGGTGAAGGGTACAGGTTAGTTGAGGTAATGTGTAAATGTAGGTAGGGGTGAAGGGTACAGGTTAGTTGAGGTAATGTGTACATGTAGGTAGGGGTGAAGGGTACAGGTTAGTTGAGGTAATGTGTACATGTAGGTAGGGGTGAAGGGTACATGTAGGTAGGGGTGAAGGGTACATGTAGGTAGGGGTGAAGGGTACAGGTTTGTTGAGGTAATGTGTACATGTAGGTAGGGGTGAAGGGTACATGTAGGTAGGGGTGAAGGGTACATGTAGGTAGGTGTGAAGGGTACATGTAGGTAGGGGTGAAGGGTACATGTAGGTAGGGGTGAAGGGTACATGTAGGTAGGGATGAAGGGTACATGTAGGTAGGGGTGAAGGGTACATGTAGGTAGGGGTGAAGGGTACATGTAGGTAGGAGTGAAGGGTACATGTAGGTAGGGGTGAAGGGTACAGGTTTGTTGAGGTAATGTGTACATGTAGGTAGGGGTGAAGGGTACATGTAGGTAGGGGTGAAGGGTACATGTAGGTAGGGGTGAAGGGTACAGGTTAGTTGAGGTAATGTGTACATGTAGGTAGGGTTGAAGGGTACATGTAGGTAGGGGTAATGTGTACATGTAGGTAGGGGTGAAGGGTACATGTAGGTAGGGGTGAAGGGTACAGGTTAGTTGAGGTAATGTGTACATGTAGGTATGGGTGAAGGGTACATGTAGGTAGGGGTGAAGGGTACATGTAGGTAGGGGTGAAGGGTACATGTAGGTAGGGGTGAAGGGTACAGATTAGTTGAGGTAATGTGTACATGTAGGTAGGGGTGAAGGGTACAGGTTAGTCGAGGTAATGTGTACATGTAGGTAGGGGTGAAGGGTACAGGTTAGTCGAGGTAATGTGTACATGTAGGTAGGGGTGAAGGGTACATGTAGGTAGGGGTGAAGGGTACAGGTTAGTTGAGGTAATGTGTACATGTAGGTAGGGGTGAAGGGTACAGGTTAGTTGAGGTAATGTGTACATGTATGTAGGGTGAAGGGTACAGGTTAGTTGAGGTAATGTGTACATGTAGGTAGGGGTGAAGGGTACAGGTTAGTTGAGGTAATGTGTACATGTAGGTAGGGGTGAAGGGTACAGGTTAGTTGAGGTAATGTGTACATGTAGGTAGGGGTGAAGGGTACAGGTTAGTTGAGGTAATGTGTACATGTAGGTAGGGGTGAAGGGTACAGGTTAGTTGAGGTAATGTGTACATGTAGGTAGGGGTAATGTGTACATGTAGGTAGGGGTGAAGGGTACAGGTTAGTTGAGGTAATGTGTACATGTAGGTAGGGGTAATGTGTACATGTAGGTAGGGGTGAAGGGTACATGTAGGTAGGGGTGAAGCGTACATGTAGGTAGGGGTGAAGGGTACAGGTTAGTTGAGGTAATGTGTACATGTAGGTAGGGGTGAAGGGTACAGGTTAGTTGAGGTAATGTGTACATGTAGGTAGGGGTGAAGGGTACAGGTTAGTTGAGGTAATGTGTACATGTAGGTAGGGGTGAAGGGTACATGTAGGTAGGGGTGAAGGGTACATGTAGGTAGGGGTGAAGGGTACATGTAGGTGAAGGGTTTGTTGAGGTAATGTGTACATGTGAAGGGTACATGTAGGTAGGGGTGAAGGGTACATGTAGGTAGGGGTGAAGGGTACATGTAGGTAGGGGTGAAGGGTACATGTAGGTAGGGATGAAGGGTACATGTAGGTAGGGGTGAAGGGTACATGTAGGTAGGAGTGAAGGGTACATGTAGGTAGGGGTGAAGGGTACAGGTTTGTTGAGGTAATGTGTACATGTAGGTAGGGGTGAAGGGTACATGTAGGTAGGGGTGAAGGGTACATGTAGGTAGGGGTGAAGGGTACATGTAGGTAGGGGTGAAGGGTACATGTTAGTTGAGGTAATGTGTACATGTAGGTAGGGGTGAAGGGTACAGGTTAGTCGAGGTAATGTGTACATGTAGGTAGGGGTGAAGGGTACATGTAGGTAGGGGTGAAGGGTACAGGTTAGTTGAGGTAATGTGTACATGTAGGTAGGGTTGAAGGGTACATGTAGGTAGGGGTAATGTGTACATGTAGGTAGGGGTGAAGGGTACATGTAGGTAGGGGTGAAGGGTACAGGTTAGTTGAGGTAATGTGTACATGTAGGTATGGGTGAAGGGTACATGTAGGTAGGGGTAATGTGTACATGTAGGTAGGGGTGAAGGGTACATGTAGGTAGGGGTGAAGGGTACATGTAGGTAGGGGTGAAGGGTACAGATTAGTTGAGGTAATGTGTACATGTAGGTAGGGGTGAAGGGTACAGGTTAGTCGAGGTAATGTGTACATGTAGGTAGGGGTGAAGGGTACAGGTTAGTCGAGGTAATGTGTACATGTAGGTAGGGGTGAAGGGTACATGTAGGTAGGGGTGAAGGGTACAGGTTAGTTGAGGTAATGTGTACATGTAGGTAGGGGTGAAGGGTACAGGTTAGTTGAGGTAATGTTTACATGTAGGTAGGGGTGAAGGGTACAGGTTAGTTGAGGTAATGTGTACATGTATGTAGGGTGAAGGGTACAGGTTAGTTAAGGTAATGTGTACATGTAGGTAGGGGTGAAGGGTACAGGTTAGTTGAGGTAATGTGTACATGTAGGTAGGGGTGAAGGGTACAGGTTAGTTGAGGTAATGTGTACATGTAGGTAGGGGTGAAGGGTACAGGTTAGTTGAGGTAATGTGTACATGTAGGTAGGGGTGAAGGGTACAGGTTAGTTGAGGTAATGTGTACATGTAGGTAGGGGTAATGTGTACATGTAGGTAGGGGTGAAGGGTACAGGTTAGTTGAGGTAATGTGTACATGTAGGTAGGGGTAATGTGTACATGTAGGTAGGGGTAATGTGTACATGTAGGTAGGGGTGAAGCGTACATGTAGGTAGGGGTGAAGGGTACAGGTTAGTTGAGGTAATGTGTACATGTAGGTAGGGGTAATGTGTACATGTAGGTAGGGGTAATGTGTACATGTAGGTAGGGGTGAAGCGTACATGTAGGTAGGGGTGAAGGGTACAGGTTAGTTGAGGTAATGTGTACATGTAGGTAGGGGTAATGTGTACATGTAGGTAGGGGTGAAGGGTACATGTAGGTAGGGGTGAAGGGTACAGGTTAGTTGAGGTAATGTGTACATGTAGGTAGGGGTAATGTGTACATGTAGGTAGGGGTGAAGCGTACATGTAGGTAGGGGTGAAGGGTACAGGTTAGTTGAGGTAATGTGTACATGTAGGTAGGGGTAATGTGTACATGTAGGTAGGGGTAATGTGTACATGTAGGTAGGGGTGAAGCGTACATGTAGGTAGGGGTGAAGGGTACAGGTTAGTTGAGGTAATGTGTACATGTAGGTAGGGGTGAAGGGTACAGGTTAGTTGAGGTAATGTGTACATGTAGGTAGGGGTGAAGTGACTATGCATAGATCATAAACAGTGAGTATTCATTTATTTTATTGATCCTTTATTTAACTAGGCAAGTCAGTTAATAACAAATCATTATTTACAATGACTGCCTCCCAAAAGGCCTCCTGTGGAGACGGGGTTAAAAAACTAAAATAAATAAACGCAGCAGCAGTGTTCAAAACAAATGGAGGGGGGGTCAATGTAATTGTCTGGTGGCCTTGTCCATCCACTCCATCACAGGAGAGTGATGGAGTGCTGCATCAGATGACCTGGCCTCCACAATCACCACACCTCAACCCAATTAAGATGCTTTGGGATGAGTTGGACTGCAGAGTGAAGGAAAAGCAGCCATCAAGTGCTCAGCAAATGTGGGAACTCCTTCAAGACTGTTGGAAAAACATTTCTCATGAAGCTGGTTGAGAGAAAGGGGGGCCACTTTGAAGAATATAAAATATATTTTGATTTGTTTAACACTTTTTATTTTTTATTTTTTTTTTATTGTAAAAAAGAAACACTGGAATGAGTAGAGAGACAGAGACAGAGAGAGAGAGAGAGAGAGAGAGAGTGTGACTGGTATTGTATATAAATATGGTATTTACATTTTTACATTTTTATACATTTGAAAATAAATCTAAAATCCTTTTTTGCGCTTCGTCATTAGGGGGTATTGTGATGTCATAATGGGGTATTGTGATGTCATTATGGGCTTTTGTGATGTCATGTTTTTGGTTGGACAGTTTTCTCAATTTCTTTCTTAGGTTTTTGCATTCTTCGTCAAACCATTTGTCATTGCTTGAAAACGTTAGATTTGATAGGGGAGCTGAAAGGTCAAATATACTGTTTAGGTTTACTACTGCCAAGTTTACACCTTCACTATTACAGTGAAATGTTTTGTCCAGGGAGTTGTCTAGAAGGGATTGAATTTGTTGTTGCCTAATCGTTTTTTGGTAGGTTTCTACACTACTTTCCTTCCATCTATAGCATTTCTTAATATTATTCAGTTCATTTGGCTTTGATGCCTCATGATTGAGTCTGTTCAAGTAGATGGTTATTCAGCAGTGATCTGATAGGGGTGTCAGTGGGCTGACTGAACAGGTCAGTGACTGGTCAGTGATAAAGTAGTCTACAGTACTACTGCCAAGGGATGAGGTCAGTGATAAAGTAGTCTACAGTACTACTGCCAAGGGATGAGGTCAGTGATAAAGTAGTCTACAGTACTACTGCCAAGGGATGAGGTCAGTGATAAAGTAGTCTACAGTACTACTGCCAAGGGATGAGGTCAGTGATAAAGTAGTCTACAGTACTACTGCCAAGGGATGAGGTCAGTGATAAAGTAGTCTACAGTACTACTGCCAAGGGTTGAGGTCAGTGATAAAGTAGTCTACAGTACTACTGCCAAGGGATGAGGTCAGTGATAAAGTAGTCTACAGTACTACTGCCAAGGGATGAGGTCAGTGATAAAGTAGTCTACAGTACTACTGCCAAGGGATGAGGTCAGTGATAAAGTAGTCTACAGTACTACTGCCAAGGGATGAGGTCAGTGATAAAGTAGTCTACAGTACTACTGCCAAGGGTTGAGGTCAGTGATAAAGTAGTCTACAGTACTACTGCCAAGGGATGAGGTCAGTGATAAAGTAGTCTACAGTACTACTGCCAAGGGATGAGGTCAGTGATAAAGTAGTCTACAGTACTACTGCCAAGGGATGAGGTCAGTGATAAAGTAGTCTACAGTACTACTGACAAGGGATGAGGTCAGTGATAAAGTAGTCTACAGTACTACTGCCAAGGGATGAGGTCAGGTGATTGTGTCCCTACCGTAAGAGTCCCCTTGAAGCCTATAGTACCATTGACTATGTACAGACCCAGCGTGCGACAGAGCTGCAGGAGTTGTGACCCGTTTTTGTTGGTTATGTTGTCGTAGTTGTGCCTAGGGGGGCATATGGTGGAGGGAATGCTGTCACCTCCAGGCAGGTGTTTGTCTCCCTGGGTGCTGAGGGTGTCAGATTCTTGTCCCGTTCTGGCATTTAGGTCTCCACAGTCCCTGGGCCTGGAAATGGTTTATCTCCCCTTGTAGGATGACAATGTCTGTATTTCACATTTCTTTGATGAAGTCTGGGTTCCTGTTCAGACCTTGTATATTCCAGGATGAGATAGTAAAAGCTTTGTGTTCCATAGTGTCTAGTGTCATAGTGTCTAGTGTCATAGTGTCTACCAATCTGCGTGCCACTTATGGTTTTCATATGTACATTTTTGTGAATTTAATTTAATTTATAATAATGTCTTCATATCTCAATGTTCTACAGCTTGAGCTCCTCTTCCTCTTATAGAATATTATCTCAAAAGTATTATGGAGCTCCTCTTCCTCTTATAGAATATTATCTCTAAAGTATTATGGAGCTCCTCTTCCTCTTATAGAATATTATCTCTAAAGTATTATGGAGCTCCTCTTCCTCTTATAGAATATTATCTCTAAAGTATTATGGAGCTCCTCTTCCTCTTATAGAATATTATCTCTAAAGTATTATGGAGCTCCTCTTCCTCTTATAGAATATTATCTCAAAAGTATTATGGAGCTCCTCTTCCTCTTATAGAATATTATCTCTAAAGTATTCTGGAGCTCCTCTTCCTCTTATAGAATATTATCTCTAAAGTATTCTGGAGCTCCTCTTCCTCTTATAGAATATTATCTCTAAAGTATTCTGGAGCTCCTACACCTGAATATAAAACAGTTCCAGAACCCAAAATGAGTTCCGGAACCTATTCCAGTCCAAGTCAACCACTGATAAGAAGTAATCAGGTCGGGCTATTTTATGATGTTTCCACTGGATCAGAGCATGAAATGTTTCTCTTTCACTCTGAGTAGTTATTGTTGGATAATAAGAACCTAACATCAAAAAATGAGAGAGGACCTCTGGCAGTCTCTATGGGAGTACCACAGGGTTCAATTCTCAGATCAGAGCATGAAATGTTTCTCTTTCACTCTGAGTGGTTATTGTTGGATAATAAGAACCTAACATGATCAAAAATGAGAGAGGATCTCTGGCAGTCTCTATGGGAGTACCACAGGGTTCAATTCTCAGGCTGACTCTTTTCTCTGTATATATCAACGATGTCGTTCTTGCAGCAGGTGATTCCCTGATCCACCTCTACACAGATGACACCATTCTGTATACATCTGGCCCTTCTTTGGACACTGCGTTAACAAACCTCCAAACGAGCTTCAATGCCGTACAACGCTCCTTCCGTGGCCTCCAACTGCTCTTAAACGCTAGTAAAACTAAATGCATGCTCTTCAACCGATCACTGCCCGCCCGACGAGCATCACTACTCTGGACGGTTCTGACTTAGAATATGTGGACAGCTATAAATACCTAGGTGTCTGGTTAGACTGTTTCCAGACTCGTATTCAACATCTCCAACATCTCCAATTAAATCTAGAATTGGCTTCCTATTTCACAACAAAGCCTCCTTCACTCACGCCGCAAAACTCCCTCGTAAAACTGACTATCCTACCAATCCTGGACTTGACGATGTCATTTACAAAATAGCCTCCAACACTCGGCAAATTGGATGCAGTCTATCACAGTGCCATCCGTTTTGTCACCAAAGCCCCATATACCACCTACCACTGTGACCTGTACACTCTCGTCGGCTGGCCCTCGCTACATATTCGTTGCCTAACCCAATGGCTCCAGGTCATCTATAAGTCTTTGCTAGGTAAAGCTCCGCCTTATCTCCGCTCACTGGTCACCATAGCAACACCCACCCATAGCACACGCTCCAGCGGGTATATCACACTGGTCATCCCCAAAGCCAGCACCCCCTTTGGCCGCCTTTCCTTCCAGTTCTCTGCAGCCAGTGACTGGAACGAATTGCAAAAATTGCTGAAGTTGGAGACTTATATCTCCCTCAATAACTTTAAGCATCAGCTAACTGAGCAGCTTACTGACCGCTGCAGCTGTACACAGCCCATCTGTAAATAGCCCAACTACCTACCTCATCCCCATATTGGTTTGATTTTATTTTTTGCACACCAGTATTTCTACTTGCACATCATCATCTGCACATCTATCACTCCAGTGTTAAACTGTAATTACTTTGCTACTATGGCCTATTTATTGCCTCACCTCCTCACGCCATTTGCACACACTGTATAGAGACTTTTTCTATTGTGTTATTGACTATACTCCATGTGTAACTCTGTGTTGTTGTTTGTGTCGCACTGCTTTGCTTTATCTTGGCCAGGTCGCAGATGTAAATGAGAACAAATAGAAAATAAAGGGATGGTCTGTGCGGAAGGTTACTGACGTTCCCGTTTTTGTAGCAGTCAGCAAAAAGTGTTTCTGGATTGTCCATGAGGAGCTTCTCTCTGTACTCTCTCGGTGCCTCTCGGTGCCTTGTCATGTTTAATATCTAAGGGGTACTGTACTGATCTCTTCACAGTGCCCTGTAGATGATGTGGAAGGGGTTACCCTGTATATGTCCTTGTAAAATAATCAACCTTTTATACAACTCTGTCTATCTTTTGGAAGAACATGCTGAACAATTCAGGAGCTCATCTGCTCATTAACTCTCAATCTTTCCACTCTCTCTCTCTCTCTCTCTCTCTCTCTCTCTCGTTTCTCTCTCTCTCATTTCTCTCTCATTTCTCTCGGTTCTCTTTTGATTTTCTCTCTTGTTTCTCTCTCTAGAGTTTTTAGCCACCACTTGTTGAAGCTGTGTAAGCTCCACCCCTCTCTGGTTGTGGACCAATCACGGGAGCTGCTGGAGTTTGCTGGAACCACCACTAACATCCACAGCAAAGAAGACCTGTACACACATGTGGTGAGAACTATATACTATATACTATAATATACACACATGTGGTGAGAACTATATACTATACACTATAATATACACACATGTGGTGAGAACTATATACTATATACTATAATATACACACATGTGGTGAGAACTATATACTATATACTATAATATACACACATGTGGTGAGAACTATATACTATACACTATAATATACACACATGTGGTGAGAACTATATACTATATACTATAATATACACACATGTGGTGAGAACTATATACTATAATATACACACGTGGTGAGAACTATATACTATATACTATAATATACACACATGTGGTGAGAACTATATACTATACACTATAATATACACACATGTGGTGAGAACTATATACTATATACTATAATATACACACATGTGGTGAGAACTATATACTATATACTATAATATACACACATGTAGTGAGAACTATATACTATATACTATAATATACACACATGTGGTGAGAACTATATACTATATACTATAATATACACACATGTGGTGAGAACTATATACTATATACTATAATATACACACATGTGGTGAGAACTATATACTATACACTATAATATACACACATGTGGTGAGAACTATATACTATACACTATAATATACACACACGTGGTGAGAACTATATACTATACACTATAATATACACACATGTGGTGAGAACTATATACTATATACTATAATATACACACATGTGGTGAGAACTATATACTATACACTATAATATACACACATGTGGTGAGAACTATATACTATATACTATAATATACACACATGTGGTGAGAACTATATACTATACACTATAATATACACACATGTGGTGAGAACTATATACTATACACTATAATATACCACTATAATATACACACATGTGGTGAGAACTATATACTATACACTATAATATACACACATGTGGTGAGAACTATATACTATACACTATAATATACACACATGTGGTGAGAACTATATACTATATACTATAATATACACACATGTGGTGAGAACTATATACTATACACTATAATATACACACATGTGGTGAGAACTATATACTATACACTATAATATACACACATGTGGTGAGAACTATACACTATAATATACACACATGTGGTGAGAACTATATACTATACACTATAATATACACACATGTGGTGAGAACTATATACTATAATATACACACGTGGTGAGAACTATATACTATATACTATAATATACACACATGTGGTGAGAACTATACACTATAATATACACACGTGGTGAGAACTATATACTATAATATACACACGTGGTGAGAACTATATACTATATACTATAATATACACACATGTGGTGAGAACTATACACTATAATATACACACACGTGGTGAGAACTATATACTATAATATACACACGTGGTGAGAACTATATACTATATACTATAATATACACACATGTGGTGAGAACTATATACTATATACTATAATATACACACATGTGGTGAGAACTATATACTATAATATACACACATGTGGTGAGAACTATATACTATAATATACACACGTGGTGAGAACTATATACTATATACTATAATATACACACATGTGGTGAGAACTATACACTATAATATACACACGTGGTGAGAACTATATACTATATACAGTGGGGGAAAAAAGTATTTAGTCAGCCACCAATTGTGCAAGTTCTCCCACTTAAAAAGATGAGAGGCCTGTAATTTTCATCATAGGTACACTTCAACTATGACAGACAAAATGAGAAAAAAAATCCAGAAGATCACATTGTAGGATTTGTAATGAATTTATTTGCAAATTATGGTGTAAAATAAGTATTTGGTCAATAACAAAAGTTTATCTCAATACTTTGTTATATACCCTTTGTTGGCAATGACAGAGGACAAATGTTTTCTGTAAGTTTTCACAAGGTTTACTATACACATAATATAAACACTGATATACACTCTAGTATACATACTATACACATTATACTATATACACTATACACAATATACTATACACACTGATATACACACTATACTATACACACTGATATACACACTATACTATACACACTGATATACACACTATACTATACACACTGATATACACACTATACTATACACACTGATATACACACTATACTATACACACTATACTATACACACTGATATACACACTATACTATACATACTATACACACTATACTATACACACTGATATACACACTATACTATACACACTGATATACACACTATACTATACATACTATACACACTATACTATAAACACTGATATACACACTATACTATACATACTGATATACACACTGATATACACACTGATATACACACTATACACACTGATATACACTCTACTATACACACTGATATACACACTATACTATACACACTGATATACACTCTACTATACACACTGATATACACACTATACTATACACATGATATACACACTATACTATACACACTGATATACACACTATACTATACACACTGATATACACACTATACTATACACACTGATATACACACTATACTATACACACACTATACTATACACACTGATACACACAATATACTATACACACTGATATACACACTATTAGTTAGTTAGATTACTTGTTGGTTATCACTGCATTGTCGGAACTAGAAGCACAAGCATTTCGCTACACTCGCATTAACATCTGCTAACCATGTGTATGTGACAAATAAAATTTGATTAGATTTTTTTTACTATACATACTATACACAATATACTATACACACTGATATACACACTATACTATACACACTGATATACACACTATACACACTGATATTCACTCTACTTCACAAGGTTTACTATACACATAATATAAACACTGGTATACACTCTACTATACACACTGATATACACTATACCCGCTATACTATACATACTATACACACTATACTATACACACTGATATACACACTATACTATACACACTGATACACACACTATACTATACACACTATACATACTATACACACTGATATACACACTATACTATACATACTATACACACTGATATACACAATATACTATACACACTGATATACACACTATACTATACACACTATACTATAAATACTATACACACTATACTATACACACTGATATACACACTATACTATACACACTGATACACACACTATACTATACACACTGATATACACACTATACTATACATACTATACACACGGATACACACACTATACTATACACACTATACTATACATACTATACACAATATACTATACACACTGATATACACTATACACACTATACTATACATACTATACACACTATACACACTATACTATACACACTGATATACACACTATACTATACACACTGATACACACACTATACTATACACACTGATATACACACTATACTATACATACTATACACACTGATATACACACTGATATACACACTATACTATACATACTATACACACTATACTATACACACTGATATACACACTATACTATACACACTATAGTATACACACTGATATACACTATACTCTACATACTATACGCACTATACTATACACACTATACACATAATATAAACACTGATATACACTATACTATACACACTGATATACACTATACTATACACACTATACTATACACACTGATATACACACTATACTATACACACTGATATACACTATACTATACACACTATACTATACATACTATACTATACACACTGATATACACACTATACTATACATACTATACACAATATACTATACACACTGATATACACACTATACTATACATACTATACACACTGATATACACACTGATATACACACTATACTATACACACTGATATACACACTATACTATACACACTATACTATACACAATATACTATACACACTGATATACACACTATACTATACACACTATACTATACATACTGATATACACACTATACTATACACACTATACTATACACACTATACTATACATACTGATATACACACTCTACTATACACACTGATATACACTCTACTATACACACTATACTATACACACTGATATACACTCTACTATACACACTGATATACACTATACTATACACACTGATATACACACTATACTATACACACTATACTATACACACTGATATACACTCTATACTATACATACTATACACACTGATATACACTATACTATACACACTGATATACACACTATGCTATACATACTGATATACACTACTCTACACACTGATATACACACTATACTATACATACTCTACTATATACACTATACTATACTATACACACTGATATACACACTATACTATACACACTGATATACACACTATACTATACACACTATACTATACACACTGATATACACACTATACTCTACACACTGATATACACACTATACTATACACACTGATATACACACTATACTATACACACTGATATACACACTATACACACTGATATATACACTATACTATACACACTGATATACACACTATACTATACACACTGATATACACTCTATACTATACACACTGATATACACTCTACTATACACACTGATACACACACTATACTATACACACTATACTATACACACTGATATACACTATACTATACAAACTATACACACTATACTATACACACTGATACACACACTATACTATACATACTATACACACTGATATACATACTATACACAATATACTATAAACACTGATATACACTCTACTATACACACTATACTATACACACTGATATACACACTATACTATACACACTGATATACACACTATACTATACACACTATGCTATACACACTCTTTTATACACACTACACACACTATGCTATACACACTACACACACTCTACTATACACACTACACACACTACACATACTCACACTAGAGAAACCTTTACAGACACATGGTGACAGATCGAGTCTGTGTGTGTCTGTGTGTGTCTGTGTGTGCCTGTGTGTCCGTGCTAGGTGTGGGTGCTAGGTGAGTACCTGTCAGTGTCATTTGACTCTCGGTGTTCCGTGGATCTGGTTACTTCCTGTTTCGAGGCATTGGAGGCAGTCCTCTTCGAGATCACTTCCTCTGGAAGCCCCTCCCCCAGGGTGGTTACCTCCTTACTGAGCGCGCTCGCTAAACTGGCTTCCCGTTCCCACGACCTCATACCCAGGTAACACACACACACACACACACACACAATGGGCTTCTCGTTCCCACGACCTCATTCCCAGGTAACACACACACACACACACACACACACACACACACACACACACACACACACACACACACACACACACACACACAATGGGCTTTCAGTGTGTTGCATTATAGGTTTGAAATGGAACTTCAAATCGCTGTAGTAGCTCCCTACCTACTGCACCATGCAGCCATCAGCCCTACTGCACCATGCAGCCATCAGGCCTACTGCACCATGCAGCCATCAGGCCTACTGCACCATGCAGCCATCAGCCCTACTGCACCATGCAGCCATCAGGCCTACTGCACCATGCAGCCATCAGGCCTACTGCACCATGCAGCCATCAGGCCTACTGCACCATGCAGCCATCAGCCCTACTGCACCATGCAGCCATCAGCCCTACTGCACCATGCAGCCATCAGGCCTACTGCACCATGCAGCCATCAGGCCTACTGCACCATGCAGCCATCAGGCCTACTGCACCATGCAGCCATCAGGCCTACTGCACCATGCAGCCATCAGGCCTACTGCACCATGCAGCCATCAGGCCTACAGGCTCACTGCTGTAGTAGCTCCCTACCTACTGCACCATGCAGCCATCAGCCCTACTGCACCATGCAGCCATCAGGCCTACTGCACCATGCAGCCATCAGGCCTACTGCACCATGCAGCCATCAGGCCTACAGGCTCACTGCTGTAGTAGCTCCCTACCTACTGTACCATGCAGCCATCAGGCCTACTGCACCATGCAGCCATCAGGCCTACTGTACCATGCAGCCATCAGGCCTACTGCACCATGCAGCCATCAGGCCTACTGCACCATGCAGCCATCAGGCCTACTGCACCATGCAGCCATCAGGCCTACTGCACCATGCAGCCATCAGGCCTACTGCACCATGCAGCCATCAGGCCTACTGCACCATGCAGCCATCAGGCCTACTGTACCATGCAGCCATCAGGCCTACTGCACCATGCAGCCATCAGGCCTACAGGCTCACTGCTGTAGTAGCTCCCTACCTACTGTACCATGCAGCCATCAGGCCTACTGCACCATGCAGCCATCAGGCCTACTGTACCATGCAGCCATCAGGCCTACTGCACCATGCAGCCATCAGGCCTACTGCACCATGCAGCCATCAGGCCTACTGTACCATGCAGCCATCAGGCCTACTGCACCATGCAGCCATCAGGCCTACTGCACCATGCAGCCATCAGGCCTACTGCACCATGCAGCCATCAGGCCTACTGCACCATGCAGCCATCAGGCCTACTGCACCATGCAGCCATCAGGCCTACTGTACCATGCAGCCATCAGGCCTACTGCACCATGCAGCCATCAGGCCTACAGGCTCACTGCTGTAGTAGCTCCCTACCTACTGCACCATGCAGCCATCAGCCCTACTGCACCATGCAGCCATCAGGCCTACTGTACCATGCAGCCATCAGGCCTACTGCACCATGCAGCCATCAGGCCTACTGCACCATGCAGCCATCAGGCCTACTGCACCATGCAGCCATCAGGCCTACTGCACCATGCAGCCATCAGGCCTACTGCACCATGCAGCCATCAGGCCTACTGTACCATGCAGCCATCAGGCCTACTGCACCATGCAGCCATCAGGCCTACAGGCTCACTGCTGTAGTAGCTCCCTACCTACTGCACCATGCAGCCATCAGCCCTACTGCACCATGCAGCCATCAGGCCTACTGCACCATGCAGCCATCAGGCCTACTGCACCATGCAGCCATCAGGCCTACAGGCTCACTGCTGTAGTAGCTCCCTACCTACTGTACCATGCAGCCATCAGGCCTACTGCACCATGCAGCTATCAGGCCTACTGTACCATGCAGCCATCAGGCCTACTGTACCATGCAGCCATCAGGCCTACTGCACCATGCAGCCATCAGGCCTACTGTACCATGCAGCCATCAGGCCTACTGTACCATGCAGCCATCAGGCCTACTGCACCATGCAGCCATCAGGCCTACAGGCTCACTGCTGTAGTAGCTCCCTACCTACTGCACCATGCAGCCATCAGGCCTACAGGCTCACTGCTGTAGTAGCTCCCTACCTACTGTACCATGCAGCCATCAGGCCTACTGCACCATGCAGCCATCAGGCCTACTGCACCATGCAGCCATCAGGCCTACTGTACCATGCAGCCATCAGGCCTACTGTACCATGCAGCCATCAGGCCTACTGCACCATGCAGCCATCAGGCCTACAGGCTCACTGCTGTAGTAGCTCCCTACCTACTGCACCATGCAGCCATCAGGCCTACTGCACCATGCAGCCATCAGGCCTACTGCACCATGCAGCCATCAGGCCTACTGCACCATGCAGCCATCAGGCCTACTGCACCATGCAGCCATCAGGCCTACTGCACCATGCAGCCATCAGGCCTACTGTACCATGCAGCCATCAGGCCTACTGCACCATGCAGCCATCAGGCCTACTGCACCATGCAGCCATCAGGCCTACTGCACCATGCAGCCATCAGGCCTACTGCACCATGCAGCCATCAGGCCTACTGCACCATGCAGCCATCAGGCCTACTGCACCATGCAGCCATCAGGCCTACAGGCTCACTGCTGTAGTAGCTCCCTACCTACTGCACCATGCAGCCATCAGGCCTACTGCACCATGCAGCCATCAGGCCTACTGCACCATGCAGCCATCAGGCCTACTGCACCATGCAGCCATCAGGCCTACAGGCTCACTGCTGTAGTAGCTCCCTACCTACTGCACCATGCAGCCATCAGGCCTACTGCACCATGCAGCCATCAAGTCTACAGGCTCACTGCTGTAGTAGCTCCCTACCTACTGCACCATGCAGCCATCAGGCCTACTGCACCATGCAGCCATCAGGCCTACAGGCTCACTGCTGTAGTAGCTCCCTACGTACTGCACCATGCAGCCATCAGTCCTACTGTACCATGCAGCCATCAGTCCTACTGCACCATGCAGCCATCAGGCCTACAGGCTACAGTCATAAATTACACACACTATAGCCAGTCACTACAGCCGTTCCTGTGTGTGTGTGTGTGTGTGTGTGTGTGTGTGTGTGTGTGTGTGTGTGTGTGTGTGTGTGTGTGTAGGGTTTCTCTGTTCCTCTCTAAGCTTCGTAGCGGAGCAGTCTCCTGGTGTGGCAGTGAGGAGGATGTTGTCGCCGTCGTGACCAGAGGGGAGGAGTTATGGTCGCTGCTGAAACTTCCGAGCGTGGCGCTGAGTGTTCTAACCCCGCCTTCCCTCGCCACCTCCCCCCGCTGGCACCGAGACGCCAACGCAACGCTGCCACCTCGACTCAGAACACTGACTGGCCTCACACACACACACGCTAAAATATAATCACACATAGACCTTAAATCGGTTATGTTCAGTAAATGTACTGTATGTTGTTATTATACAGTGAGGGCCAAAAGTATTGGGACAGTGACATTTTTGTTGTTGTTGTGCACAACATGATCTGAAACACAACCAAAACAAACAGGAAATACATCCAACACGTTTGTAGAGTTACAAGCTTGATGTAGTTATTGAGGAATATGGGACCAAATACTAAATGTTTGACTGATGTACGACACAAGTTCATTTTCCCCAATGCTTTTGGTCCCCTAAAATGGGGGGGATGTACTAAACAATGCTGTAATTTCTAAATGTTTCACCTGATATGGACGGGAATAGCCTCAAATTAAAGCTGACATTCTGCACTTTAACCTCAGTCATTGTATCAACGTGTTGGAGTACAGAGCCTAAACAACAACATGCCACTGTTGTTTACACACAAACACATTTTATAGATCTGTTTTAATCAACAGTTTCTCTGATAGAAGATCATAGATACAGGACTGACTGAGCCATCTAGATATAGTTATACTAGACAGGACTGACTGAGCCATCTAGATATAGTTATACTAGACAGGACTGACTGAGACATCTAGA
Organism: Oncorhynchus keta; assembly: GCF_023373465.1. NCBI lineage: Eukaryota > Metazoa > Chordata > Actinopteri > Salmoniformes > Salmonidae > Oncorhynchus > Oncorhynchus keta. Next base: position 209,323 of record NW_026290853.1, on the reverse strand, counting down.
TATAGTTATACTAAACAGGACTGACTGAGCCATCTAGATATAGTTATACTAGACAGGACTGACTGAGCCATCTAGATATAGTTATACTAGACAGGACTGACTGAGCTATCTAGATATAGTTATACTAGACAGGACTGACTGAGACATCTAGATATAGTTATACTAAACAGGACTGACTGAGCCATCTAGATATAGTTATACTAGACAGGACTGACTGAGCCATCTAGATATAGTTATACTAGACAGGACTGACTGACCATCTATAATGACAGACATCTACAGTGCCTTCAGAAAGTATACATTTTGTGTTACAGCCTGAATTTAAATGTAAAGGTGTCAGTGTAAAGGTGTCAGTGTAAAGGTACCACAGTATTACTCCTTAAAGGAACCACAGTATTACTCCTTAAAGGAACCACAGTATTACTCCTTAAAGGAACCATTTACATTACATTTACATTTAAGTCATTTAGCAGACGCTCTTATCCAGAGCGACTTACAAATTGGTGCATACACCTTAAGACATCCAGTGGAACAGTATTACTCCTTAAAGGAACCACAGTATTACTCCTTAAAGGTGTCACTATAAAGGTACCACAGTATTACTCCTTAAAGGTGTCAGTATAAAGGTACCACAGTATTACTGCTTAAAGGTGTCAGTATAAAGGTACCACAGTATTACTCCTTAAAGGTGTCAGTATAAAGGTACCACAGTATTACTCCTTAAAGGTGTCAGTATAAAGGTACCACAGTATTACTCCTTAAAGGTGTCAGTATAAAGGTACCACAGTATTAATCCTTAAAGGTACCACAGTATTACTCCTTAAAGGTGTCACTATAAAGGTACCACAGTATTACCCCTTAAAGGTGTCAGTATAAAGGTACCACAGTATTACTCCTTAAAGGTGTCAGTATAAAGGTACCACAGTATTACTCCTTAAAGGTGTCAGTGTAAAGGTACCACAGTATTACTCCTTAAAGGTACCACAGTATTACTCCTTAAAGGTGTCAGTATAAAGGTACCACAGTATTACTCCTTAAAGGTGTCAGTATAAAGGTACCACAGTATTAATCCTTAAAGGTGTTAGTATAAAGGTACCACAGTATTACTCCTTAAAGGTGTCAGTATAAAGGTACCACAGTATTAATCCTTAAAGGTGTTAGTATAAAGGTACCACAGTATTACTCCTTAAAGGAACCACAGTATTACTCCTTAAAGGTGTCAGTATAAAGGTACCACAGTATTACTCCTTAAAGGTGTCAGTATAAAGGTACCACAGTATTACTCCTTAAAGGTGTTAGTATAAAGGTACCACAGTATTACTCCTTAAAGGAACCACAGTATTACTCCTTAAAGGTGTCAGTATAAAGGTACCACAGTATTACTCCTTAAAGGTGTCAGTATAAAGGTACCACAGTATTACTCCTTAAAGGTGTCAGTGTAAAGGTACCACAGTATTACTCCTTAAAGGTACCACAGTATTACTCCTTAAAGGTGTCAGTATAAAGGTACCACAGTATTACTCCTTAAAGGTGTCAGTATAAAGGTACCACAGTATTACTCCTTAAAGGTGTCAGTATAAAGGTACCACAGTATTACTCCTTAAAGGTGTCAGTATAAAGGTACCACAGTATTACTCCTTAAAGGTGTCAGTATAAAGGTACCACAGTATTACCCCTTAAAGGTGTCAGTATAAAGGTACCACAGTATTAATCCTTAAAGGTACCACAGTATTACTCCTTAAAGGTGTCAGTATAAAGGTACCACAGTATTACTCCTTAAAGGTACCACAGTATTACTCCTTAAAGGTACCACAGTATTACTCCTTAAAGGTGTCAGTATAAAGGTACCACAGTATTACTCCTTAAAGGTGTCAGTATAAAGGTACCACAGTATTACTGCTTAAAGGTGTCAGTATAAAGGTACCACAGTATTACTCCTTAAAGGTGTTAGTATAAAGGTACCACAGTATTACTCCTTAAAGGTGTCAGTATAAAGGTACCACAGTATTAATCCTTAAAGGTGTTAGTATAAAGGTACCACAGTATTACTCCTTAAAGGAACCACAGTATTACTCCTTAAAGGTGTCACTATAAAGGTACCACAGTATTACTCCTTAAAGGTGTCAGTATAAAGGTACCACAGTATTAATCCTTAAAGGTGTTAGTATAAAGGTACCACAGTATTACTCCTTAAAGGAACCACAGTATTACTCCTTAAAGGTGTCAGTATAAAGGTACCACAGTATTACTCCTTAAAGGTGTCAGTATAAAGGTACCACAGTATTACTCCTTAAAGGTGTCAGTGTAAAGGTACCACAGTATTACTCCTTAAAGGTACCACAGTATTACTCCTTAAAGGTGTCAGTATAAAGGTACCACAGTATTACTCCTTAAAGGTGTCAGTATAAAGGTAGCACAGTATTACTCCTTAAAGGTGTCAGTATAAAGGTACCACAGTATTACTGCGTAAAGGTGTCAGTATAAAGGTACCACAGTATTACTCCTTAAAGGTGTCAGTATAAAGGTACCACAGTATTACCCCTTAAAGGTGTCAGTATAAAGGTACCACAGTATTAATCCTTAAAGGTACCACAGTATTACTCCTTAAAGGTGTCAGTATAAAGGTACCACAGTATTACTCCTTAAAGGTACCACAGTATTACTCCTTAAAGGTACCACAGTATTACTCCTTAAAGGTGTCAGTATAAAGGTACCACAGTATTAATCCTTAAAGGTACCACAGTATTACTCCTTAAAGGTGTCAGTATAAAGGTACCACAGTAGTACTCCTTAAAGGTGTCAGTATAAAGGTACCACAGTATTACTGCTTAAAGGTGTCAGTATAAAGGTACCACAGTATTACTCCTTAAAGGTGTCAGTATAAAGGTACCACAGTATTACCCCTTAAAGGTGTCAGTATCAAGGTACCACAGTATTACTCCTTAAAGGTGTCAGTATAAAGGTACCACAGTATTACTCCTTAAAGGTGTCAGTATAAAGGTACCACAGTATTAATCCTTAAAGGTACCACAGTATTACTCCTTAAAGGTGTCAGTATAAAGGTACCACAGTATTACTCCTTAAAGGTGTCAGTATAAAGGTACCACAGTATTACTCCTTAAAGGTGTCAGTATAAAGGTACCACAGTATTAATCCTTAAAGGTACCACAGTATTACTCCTTAAAGGTGTCAGTATAAAGGTACCACAGTATTACTCCTTAAAGGTGTCAGTATAAAGGTACCACAGTATTACTCCTTAAAGGTGTCAGTATAAAGGTACCACAGTATTAATCCTTAAAGGTGTTAGTATAAAGGTACCACAGTATTACTCCTTAAAGGTGTCAGTATAAAGGTACCACAGTATTCATCCTTAAAGGTGTTAGTATAAAGGTACCACAGTATTACTCCTTAAAGGAACCACAGTATTACTCCTTAAAGGTGTCACTATAAAGGTACCACAGTATTACTCCTTAAAGGTGTCAGTATAAAGGTACCACAGTATTAATCCTTAAAGGTGTTAGTATAAAGGTACCACAGTATTACTCCTTAAAGGTGTCACTATAAAGGTACCACAGTATTACTCCTTAAAGGTGTCACTATAAAGGTACCACAGTATTACTCCTTAAAGGTGTCAGTATAAAGGTACCACAGTATTACTCCTTAAAGGTGTCAGTATAAAGGTACCACAGTATTACTCCTTAAAGGTGTCAGTATAAAGGTACCACAGTATTACCCCTTAAAGGTGTCAGTATAAAGGTACCACAGTATTACTCCTTAAAGGTACCACAGTATTACTCCTTAAAGGTACCACAGTATTACTCCTTAAAGGTGTCAGTATAAAGGTACCACAGTATTAATCCTTAAAGGTACCACAGTATTACTCCTTAAAGGTGTCAGTATAAAGGTACCACAGTATTACTCCTTAAAGGTACCACAGTATTACTCCTTAAAGGTACCACAGTATTACTCCTTAAAGGTGTCAGTATAAAGGTACCACAGTATTACTCCTTAAAGGTACCACAGTATTACTCCTTAAAGGTGTCAGTATAAAGGTACCACAGTATTACTCCTTAAAGGTGTCAGTATAAAGGTACCACAGTATTACTGCTTAAAGGTGTCAGTATAAAGGTACCACAGTATTACTCCTTAAAGGTGTCAGTATAAAGGTACCACAGTATTACCCCTTAAAGGTGTCAGTATAAAGGTACCACAGTATTACTCCTTAAAGGTGTCAGTATAAAGGTACCACAGTATTACTCCTTAAAGGTGTCAGTATAAAGGTACCACAGTATTAATCCTTAAAGGTACCACAGTATTACTCCTTAAAGGTGTCAGTATAAAGGTACCACAGTATTACTCCTTAAAGGTGTCAGTATAAAGGTACCACAGTATTACTCCTTAAAGGTGTCAGTATAAAGGTACCACAGTATTAATCCTTAAAGGTACCACAGTATTACTCCTTAAAGGTGTCAGTATAAAGGTACCACAGTATTACTCCTTAAAGGTGTCAGTATAAAGGTACCACAGTATTACTCCTTAAAGGTGTCAGTATAAAGGTACCACAGTATTACTCCTTAAAGGTGTCAGTATAAAGGTACCACAGTATTACCCCTTAAAGGTGTCAGTATAAAGGTACCACAGTATTACTCCTTAAAGGTGTCAGTATAAAGGTACCACAGTATTACTCCTTAAAGGTGTCAGTATAAAGGTACCACAGTATTACTCCTTTAAGGTGTCAGTATAAAGGTACCACAGTATTACTCCTTAAAGGTACCACAGTTTTACTAATTAAAGGTGTCAGTATAACGAGGTTGACTGTAGTGCAGGTCAGGTCTTCCTTCTGATAGTTCACTAATTCCTGTCTCTAATTGGACAGAGGTCCTTCAGTTCACTGATTCCTGTCTCTAATTGGACAGAGGTCCTTCAGTTCACTGATTCCTGTCTCTAATTGGACAGAGGTCCTTCAGTTCACTGATTCCTGTCTCTAGTTGGACAGAGGTCCTTCAGTTCACTTAATCCTGTCTCTAATTGGAGAGAGGTCCTTCTGGAAGTTAATTGATTCCTGTCTCTAATTGGACAAAGACAGAGATCCTTCTGGTTGTTCACTGATTCCTGTCTCTAATTGGACAGAGGTCCTTCAGTTCACTGATTCCTGTCTCTAATTGGACAGAGATCCTTCAGTTCACTGATTCCTGTCTCTAATTGGACAGAGATCCTTCTGATAGTTCACTGATTCCTGTTTCTAATTGGACAGAGATCCTTCAGTTCACTGATTCCTGTCTCTAATTGGACAGAGATCCTTCAGTTCACTGAATCCTGTCTCTAATTGGAGAGAAGTCCTTCTGGAAGTTAATTGATTCCTGTCTCTAATTGGACAAAGACAGAGATCCTTCTGGTTGTTCACTGATTCCTGTCTCTAATTGGACAAAGACAGAGATCCTTCTGGTAGTTCACTGACTCCTGTCTCTAATTGGACAAAGACAGAGATCCTTCTGGTTGTTCACTGATTCCTGTCTCTAATTGGACAAAGACAGAGATCCTTCTGGTTGTTCACTGATTCCTGTCTCTAATTGGACAAAGAGAAACATCCTTCTGGTAGTTCATTGATTCCTGTTTTCTAATTGGACAGAGATCCAATTCAAATTTTATTGGTCACATACACATGGTTAGCAATGCAGTAATAATCAACGAGTAATCTAACAATTTCACAACAACTACCTTATACACACAAGTGTAAGGGAATGAAGAATATGTACATAAAGATATATGGATGAGCGATGGCCAAACGGCCATATATAACCCATATAAACATTATATTAAGTGGCATTGTTTTAAATGACTCGTGATACATTTTTCATCAATTTTGAATTATTAAAGTGGCTGGAGTTGAGTCAGTGTGTTGGCAGCAGCCACTCAATGTTAGTGGTGGCTGTTTAACAGTCTGATGGCCTTGAGGTAGAAGCTGTTTTTCAGTCTCTCGGTCCCAGCTTTGATGCACCTGTACTGACCTCGCCTTCTGGATGATAGCAGGGTGAACAGGCAGTGGCTCGGGTGGTTGATGTCCTTGATGATCTTTATGGTAATTCATTGATTCCTGTCTCTAATTGGACAGAGATCCTTCTGGTAGTTGACTGATTCCTGTCTCTAATTGGACAGAGATCCTTCAGTTCACTGATTCCTGTTTCTAATTGGACAGAGATCCTTCAATTCACTGATTCCTGTTTCTAATTGGACAGAGATCCTTCTGGTAGTTGACTGATTCCTGTCTCTAATTGGACAGAGATCCTTCAGTTCACTGATTCCTGTCTCTAATTGGACAGAGATCCTTCTGTTCACTGATTCCTGTCTCTAATTGGACAGAGATCCTTCTGGTAGTTGACTGATTCCTGTCTCTAATTGGACAGAGATCCTTCTGGTGTGGAACATACAGGCATTATATAATCAAAGCCTGTTTCCAGCATGTTGGTAACTGTGGTACTTCTACTAATAATTGTAAGAGTTGGATGTGGTGATGTCATCATGTAAACAGTCAGACCAGATCCCTGTTTAGCTAGCACCACGGTAGGTGTGTCTCAGTGTCCAGGTGTGTACAGGACCAGATCCCTGTTTAGCTAGCACCACGGTAGGTGTGTATAGGACCAGATCCCTGTTTAGCTAGCACCACGGTAGGTGTGTACAGGACCAGTTCCCTGTTTAGCTAGCACCACGGTAGGTGTGTGTCTCAGTGTCCAGGTGTGTACAGGACCAGATCCCTGTTTAGCTAGCACCACGGTAGGTGTGTCTCAGTGTCCAGGTGTGTACAGGTGTCTCCAGATAGCGTAGTAGTGTGTAGCTGCTCCCATGGCAACGAACAGGTGCCAGATGGCGTGAGCGAATGGGACGACTCCATCGCTCTTAAAGAAGGCCACACCCACCACGTAGAAAATCCCACCCACCGCCAGCTCACACAAACCTGCCCTGTCCGCCTGCAACAAACACACACACGATCAGCGTTTAGGGGATGAACTCCTTTGAAAGCTTGAACATTGACTTTAGGTAAATGTTTCTGGACAATCAATGGTGACAGGATGACAAGTGCAGGCCCCGCCCCCATGGCCACGTATCCTAGTAACTCCAACAGTTTATACCTGCAGGGAGTGACATCACCTGAGATTATTAACGTCAGGGAGAGTGGTGTGTGTGTGTTACCATGGACAGGATGACAAGTGCAGGCCCCGCCCCCATGGCCACGTATCCTAGTAACTCCAACAGTTTATACCTGCAGGGAGTGACATCACCTCAGATTATTAACGTCAGGGAGAGTGGTGTGTGTGTGTGTACATGTGAGTGTGTGTGCGTGTGTACATGTGAGTGTGTGTGTGTGTGTGTGTGTGTGTGTGTGTTACCTCTCGTGGAAGTAGAAGACGTATGTGGAGCCGATAACTGCCATGATCCAGATAATCCATCGCATGTGACTCGACCACGGACCCAACTCCCTCAGCATCAACCTAGAAACACATGACCACGGACCCAACTCCCTCAGCATCAACCTAGAAACACATGACCACGGACCCAACTCCCTCAGTATCAACCTAGAAACACATGACCACGACCCAAGCATCAACCTGAAACACATGACCACGGACCCAACTCCCTCAGCATCAACCTAGAAACACATGACCACGGACCCAACTCCCTCAGCATCAACCTAGAAACACATGACCACGGACCCAACTCCCTCAGCATCAACCTAGAAACACATGACCACGGACCCAACTCCCGGACAGCATCAACCTAGAAACACATGACCACGGACCCAACTCCCTCAGCATCAACCTAGAAACACATGACCACGGACCCAACTCCCTCAGCATCAACCTAGAAACACATGACCACCCAACTCCCTCAGCATCAACCTAGAAACACATGACCACGGACCCAACTCCCCATCAGCATCAACCTAGAAACACATGACCACGGACCCAACTCCCTCAGCATCAACCTAGAAACACATGACCACGGACCCAACTCCCTCAGCATCAACCTAGAAACACATGACCACGGACCCAACTCCCTCAGCATCAACCTAGAAACACATGACCACGGACCCAACTCCCTCAGCATCAACCTAGAAACACATGACCATGGACCCAACTCCCTCAGCATCAACCTAGAAACACATGACCACGGACCCAACTCCCTCAGCATCAACCTAGAAACACATGACCACGGACCCAACTCCCAACCTCAGCATCAACCTAGAAACACATGACCACGGACCCAACTCCCTCAGCATCAACCTAGACCATGACCACGACCCAACTCCCTCAGCATCAACCTAGAAACACATGACCACGGACCCAACTCCCATCAACCAAGAAACACATGACCATGGACCCAACTCCCTCAGCATCAACCTAGAAACACATGACCACGGACCCAACTCCCTCAGCATCAACCTAGAAACACATGACCACGGACCCAACTCCCTCAGCATCAACCTAGAAACACATGACCACGGACCCAACTCCCTCAGCATCAACCTAGAAACACATGACCACGGACCCAACTCCCTCAGCATCAACCTAGAAACACATGACCACGGACCCAACTCCCTCAGCATCAACCTAGAAACACATGACCATGGACCCAACTCCCTCAGCATCAACCTAGAAACACATGACCACGGACCCAGCATCAACCTACTCCCTCAGCATCAACCTAGAAACACATGACCATGGACCCAACTCCCTCAGCATCAACCTAGAAACACATGACCATGGACCCAACTCCCATCAGAAACACATGACCACGGACCCAACTCAACCTAGAAACACATGACCATGGACCCAACTCCCTCAGCATCAACCTAGAAACACATGACCACGGACCCAACTCCCTCAGCATCAACCTAGAAACACATGACCACGGACCCAACTCCCTCAGCATCAACCTAGAAACACATGACCACGGACCCAACTCCCTCAGCATCAACCTAGAAACACATGACCACGGACCCAACTCCCTCAGCATCAACCTAGAAACACATGACCACGGACCCAACTCCCTCAGCATCAACCTAGAAACACATGACCACGGACCCAACTCCCTCAGCATCAACCTAGAAACACATGACCACGGACCCAACTCCCTCAGCATCAACCTAGAAACACATGACCACGGGCCCAACTCCCTCAGCATTAACCTAGAAACCACGGACCCAACTCCCTCATCATTAACCTAGAAACACATGACCATGGACCCAACTCCCTCAGCATCAACCTAGAAACACATGACCACGGACCCAACTCCCTCAGCATCAACCTAGAAACCACGGACCCAACTCCCTCAGCATCAACCTAGAAACCACGGACCCAACTCCCTCAGCATCAACCTAGAAACCACGGACCCAACTCCCTCAGCATTAACCTAGAAACACATGACCATGGACCCAACTCCCTCAGCATCAACCTAGAAACACATGACCACGGACCCAACTCCCTCAGCATCAACCTAGAAACCACGGACCCAACTCCCTCAGCATCAACCTAGAAACCACGGACCCAACTCCCTCAGCATCAACCTAGAAACACATGACCACGGACCCAACTCCCTCATCATTAACCTAGAAACACATGACCATGGACCCAACTCCCTCAGCATCAACCTAGAAACCACGGACCCAACTCCCTCAGCATCAACCTAGAAACACATGACCACGGACCCAACTCCCTCAGCATCAACCTAGAAACACATGACCACGGACCCAACTCCCTCAGCATCAACCTAGAAACACATGACCACGGACCCAACTCCCTCAGCATCAACCTAGAAACACATGACCACGGACCCAACTCCCTCATCATTAACCTAGAAACACATGACCACGGACCCAACTCCCTCAGCATCAACCTAGAAACACATGACCACGGACCCAACTCCCTCAGCATCAACCCAGAAACACATGACCACGGACCCAACTCCCTCAGCATCAACCTAGAAACACATGACCATGGACCCAACTCCCTCAGCATCAACCTAGAAACACATGACCACGGACCCAACTCCCTCAGCATCAACCTAGAAACACATGACCATGGACCCAACTCCCTAAGTATCAACCTAGAAACCACGGACCCAACACCCTCAGCATCAACCTAGAAACACATGACCACGGACCCAACTCCCTCAGCATCAACCTAGAAACACATGACCACGGACCCAACTCCCTCAGCATCAACCTACAAACACATGACCATGGACCCAACTCCCTCAGCATCAACCTAGAAACACATGACCACGGTCCCAACTCCCTCAGCATCAACCTAGAAACACATGACCACGGTCCCAACTCCCTCAGCATCAACCTAGAAACACAAGACCACGGACCCAACTCCCTCAGCATCAACCTAGAAACACATGACCATGGACCCAACTCCCTCAGCATCAACCTAGAAACACATGACCACGGACCCAACTCCCTCAGCATCAACCTAGAAACACATGACCATGGACCCAACTCCCTCAGCATCAACCTAGAAACACATGACCACGGACCCAACTCCCTCAGCATCAACCTAGAAACCACAGACCCAACTCCCTCATCATCAACCTAGAAACACATGACCATGGACCCAACTCCCTCAGCATCAACCTAGAAACACATGACCATGGACCCAACTCCCTCAGTATCAACCTAGAAACCACGGACCCAACTCCCTCAGCATCAACCTAGAAACACATGACCACGGACCCAACTCCCTCAGCATCAACCTAGAAACACATGACCACGGACCCAACTCCCTCAGCATCAACCTAGAAACACATGACCACGGACCCAACTCCCTCAGCATCAACCTAGAAACACATGACCACGGACCCAACTCCCTCAGCATCAACCTAGAAACACATGACCACGGACCCAACTCCCTCAGTATCAACCTAGAAACACATGACCACGGACCCAACTCCCTCAGCATCAACCTAGAAACACATGACCACGGGCCCAACTCCCTCAGCATCAACCTAGAAACCACGGACCCAACTCCCTCAGCATCAACCTAGAAACCACGGACCCAACTCCCTCAGCATCAACCTAGAAACCACGGACCCAACTCCCTCAGCATCAACCTCGAAACCACGGACCCATCAACCTAGAAACCACGGACCCAACTCCCTCAGCATCAACCTAGAAACCACGGACCCAACTCCCTCAGCATCAACCTAGAAACCACGGACCCAACTCCCTCATCATTAACCTAGAAACACATGACCATGGACCCAACTCCCTCAGCATCAACCTAGAAACACATGACCACGGACCCAACTCCCTCAGCATCAACCTAGAAACCACGGACCCAACTCCCTCAGCATCAACCTAGAAACCACGGACCCAACTCCCTCAGCATCAACCTAGAAACCACGGACCCAACTCCCTCATCATTAACCTAGAAACACATGACCATGGACCCAACTCCCTCAGCATCAACCTAGAAACACATGACCACGGACCCAACTCCCTCAGCATCAACCTAGAAACACATGACCACGGACCCAACTCCCTCAGCATCAACCTAGAAACACATGACCACGGACCCAACTCCCTCATCATCAACCTAGAAACACATGACCACGGACCCAACTCCCTCAGCATCAACCTAGAAACACATGACCACGGACCCAACTCCCTCAGCATCAACCCAGAAACACATGACCACGGACCCAACTCCCTCAGCATCAACCTAGAAACACATGACCATGGACGCAACTCCCTCAGCATCAACCTAGAAACACATGACCACGGACCCAACTCCCTCAGCATCAACCTAGAAACACATGACCATGGACCCAACTCCCTAAGTATCAACCTAGAAACCACGGACCCAACACCCTCAGCATCAACCTAGAAACACATGACCACGGACCCAACTCCCTCAGCATCAACCTAGAAACACATGACCACGGACCCAACTCCCTCAGCATCAACCTACAAACACATGACCATGGACCCAACTCCCTCAGCATCAACCTAGAAACACATGACCACGGTCCCAACTCCCTCAGCATCAACCTAGAAACACATGACCACGGTCCCAACTCCCTCAGCATCAACCTAGAAACACAAGACCATGGACCCAACTCCCTCAGCATGAACCTAGAAACACATGACCACGGACCCAACTCCCTCAGCATCAACCTAGAAACACATGACCACGGACCCAACTCCCTCAGCATCAACCTAGAAACACATGACCACGGACCCAACTCCCTCAGCATCAACCTAGAAACCACAGACCCAACTCCCTCATCATCAACCTAGAAACACATGACCATGGACCCAACTCCCTCAGCATCAACCTAGAAACACATGACCATGGACCCAACTCCCTCAGTATCAACCTAGAAACCACGGACCCAACTCCCTCAGCATCAACCTAGAAACACATGACCACGGACCCAACTCCCTCAGCATCAACCTAGAAACACATGACCACGGACCCAACTCCCTCAGCATCAACCTAGAAACACATGACCACGGACCCAACTCCCTCAGCATCAACCTAGAAACACATGACCACGGACCCAACTCCCTCAGCATCAACCTAGAAACACATGACCACGGACCCAACTCCCTCAGTATCAACCTAGAAACACATGACCACGGACCCAACTCCCTCAGCATCAACCTAGAAACACATGACCACGGGCCCAACTCCCTCAGCATTAACCTAGAAACCACGGACCCAACTCCCTCATCATTAACCTAGAAACACATGACCATGGACCCAACTCCCTCAGCATCAACCTAGAAACACATGACCACGGACCCAACTCCCTCAGCATCAACCTAGAAACCACAGACCCAACTCCCTCATCATCAACCTAGAAACACATGACCATGGACCCAACTCCCTCAGCATCAACCTAGAAACACATGACCATGGACCCAACTCCCTCAGTATCAACCTAGAAACCACGGACCCAACTCCCTCAGCATCAACCTAGAAACACATGACCACGGACCCAACTCCCTCAGCATCAACCTAGAAACACATGACCACGGACCCAACTCCCTCAGCATCAACCTAGAAACACATGACCACGGACCCAACTCCCTCAGCATCAACCTAGAAACACATGACCACGGACCCAACTCCCTCAGCATCAACCTAGAAACACATGACCACGGACCCAACTCCCTCAGTATCAACCTAGAAACACATGACCACGGACCCAACTCCCTCAGCATCAACCTAGAAACACATGACCACGGACCCAACTCCCTCAGCATTAACCTAGAAACCACGGACCCAACTCCCTCATCATCAACCTAGAAACACATGACCATGGACCCAACTCCCTCAGCATCAACCTAGAAACACATGACCACGGACCCAACTCCCTCAGCATCAACCTAGAAACCACGGACCCAACTCCCTCAGCATCAACCTAGAAACCACGGACCCAACTCCCTCAGCATCAACCTAGAAACCACGGACCCAACTCCCTCAGCATCAACCTAGAAACACATGACCACGGACCCAACTCCTCAGCATCAACCTAGAAACACATGACCACGGACCCAACTCCCTCAGCATCAACCTAGAAACACATGACCACGGACCCAACTCCCTCAGCATCAACCTAGAAACACATGACCACGGACCCAACTCCCTCAGCATCAACCTAGAAACCACGGACCCAACTCCCTCAGCATCAACCTAGAAACACATGACCATGGACCCAACTCCCTCAGCATCAACCTAGAAACACATGACCACGGACCCAACTCCCTCAGCATCAACCTAGAAACCACGGACCCAACTCCCTCATCATTAACCTAGAAACACATGACCATGGACCCAACTCCCTCAGCATCAACCTAGAAACACATGACCACGGACCCAACTCCCTCAGCATCAACCTAGAAACCACGGACCCAACTCCCTCAGCATCAACCTAGAAACCACGGACCCAACTCCCTCAGCATCAACCTAGAAACACATGACCACGGACCCAACTCCCTCAGCATCAACCTAGAAACACATGACCACGGACCCAACTCCCTCAGCATCAACCTAGAAACACATGACCACGGACCCAACTCCCTCATCATTAACCTAGAAACACATGACCATGGACCCAACTCCCTCAGCATCAACCTAGAAACACATGACCACGGACCCAACTCCCTCAGCATCAACCCAGAAACACATGACCACGGACCCAACTCCCTCAGCATCAACCTAGAAACACATGACCATGGACCCAACTCCCTCAGCATCAACCTAGAAACACATGACCACGGACCCAACTCCCTCAGCATCAACCTAGAAACACATGACCACGGACCCAACTCCCTAAGCATCAACCTAGAAACCACGGACCCAACACCCTCAGCATCAACCTAGAAACACATGACCACGGACCCAACTCCCTCAGCATCAACCTAGAAACACATGACCACGGACCCAACTCCCTCAGCATCAACCTACAAACACATGACCATGGACCCAACTCCCTCAGCATCAACCTAGAAACACATGACCACGGTCCCAACTCCCTCAGCATCAACCTAGAAACACATGACCACGGTCCCAACTCCCTCAGCATCAACCTAGAAACACAAGACCACGGACCCAACTCCCTCAGCATCAACCTAGAAACACATGACCACGGACCCAACTCCCTCAGCATCAACCTAGAAACACATGACCACGGACCCAACTCCCTCAGCATCAACCTAGAAACACATGACCACAGACCCAACTCCCTCAGCATCAACCTATAAACACATGACCACGGACCCAACTCCCTCAGCATCAACCTAGAAACACATGACCATGGACCCAACTCCCTCAGCATCAACCTAGAAACACATGACCACGGACCCAACTCCCTCAGCATCAACCTAGAAACCACAGACCCAACTCCCTCATCATCAACCTAGAAACACATGACCATGGACCCAACTCCCTCAGCATCAACCTAGAAACACATGACCATGGACCCAACTCCCTCAGTATCAACCTAGAAACCACGGACCCAACTCCCTCAGCATCAACCTAGAAACACATGACCACGGACCCAACTCCCTCAGCATCAACCTAGAAACACATGACCACGGACCCAACTCCCTCAGCATCAACCTAGAAACACATGACCACGGACCCAACTCCCTCAGCATCAACCTAGAAACACATGACCACGGACCCAACTCCCTCAGCATCAACCTAGAAACACATGACCACGGACCCAACTCCCTCAGTATCAACCTAGAAACACATGACCACGGACCCAACTCCCTCAGCATCAACCTAGAAACACATGACCACGGGCCCAACTCCCTCAGCATTAACCTAGAAACCACGGACCCAACTCCCTCATCATTAACCTAGAAACACATGACCATGGACCCAACTCCCTCAGCATCAACCTAGAAACACATGACCACGGACCCAACTCCCTCAGCATCAACCTAGAAACCACGGACCCAACTCCCTCAGCATCAACCTAGAAACCACGGACCCAACTCCCTCAGCATCAACCTAGAAACCACGGACCCAACTCCCTCAGCATCAACCTCGAAACCACGGACCCATCAACCTAGAAACCACGGACCCAACTCCCTCAGCATCAACCTAGAAACCACGGACCCAACTCCCTCAGCATCAACCTAGAAACCACGGACCCAACTCCCTCAGCATCAACCTAGAAACCACGGACCCAACTCCCTCATCATTAACCTAGAAACACATGACCACGGACCCAACTCCCTCAGCATCAACCTAGAAACCACGGACCCAACTCCCTCAGCATCAACCTAGAAACCACGGACCCAACTCCCTCAGCATCAACCTAGAAACACATGACCACGGACCCAACTCCCTCAGCATCAACCTAGAAACACATGACCACGGACCCAACTCCCTCAGCATCAACCTAGAAACACATGACCACGGACCCAACTCCCTCAGCATCAACCTAGAAACACATGACCACGGACCCAACTCCCTCAGCATCAACCTAGAAACACATGACCACGGACCCAACTCCCTCAGCATCAACCTAGAAACACATGACCATGGACCCAACTCCCTCAGCATCAACCTAGAAACACATGACCACGGTCCCAACTCCCTCAGCATCAACCTAGAAACACAAGACCACGGACCCAACTCCCTCAGCATCAACCTAGAAACACAAGACCACGGACCCAACTCCCTCAGCATCAACCTAGAAACACATGACCACGGACCCAACTCCCTCAGCATCAACCTAGAAACACATGACCACGGACCCAACTCCCTCAGCATCAACCTAGAAACCACAGACCCAACTCCCTCAGCATCAACCTAGAAACCACGGACCCAACTCCCTCCGCATCAACCTAGAAACACATGACCACGGACCCAACTCCCTCAGCATCAACCTAGAAACACATGACCATGGACCCAACTCCCTCAGCATCAACCTAGAAACCACGGACCCAACTCCCTCAGCATCAACCCAGAAACACATGACCACGGACCCAACTCCCTCAGCATCAACCTAGAAACACATGACCACGGACCCAACTCCCTCAGCATCAACCCAGAAACACATGACCACGGACCCAACTCCCTCAGCATCAACCCAGAAACACATGACCACGGACCCAACTCCCTCAGCATCAACC
Source organism: Oncorhynchus keta (assembly GCF_023373465.1). Lineage (NCBI taxonomy): Eukaryota > Metazoa > Chordata > Actinopteri > Salmoniformes > Salmonidae > Oncorhynchus > Oncorhynchus keta. Next base: position 192,666 of record NW_026290853.1, on the reverse strand, counting down.
TAGAAACACATGACCACGGACCCAACTCCCTCAGCATCAACCTAGAAACACATGACCACGGACCCAACTCCCTCAGCATCAACCTAGAAACCCATGACCACGGACCCAACTCCCTCAGCATCAACCTAGAAACACATGACCACGGACCCAACTCCCTCAGCATCAACCCAGAAACACATGACCACGGACCCAACTCCCTCAGTATCAACCTAGAAACACATGACCACGGACCCAACTCCCTCAGCATCAACCTAGAAACACATGACCACGGACCCAACTCCCTCAGCATCAACCTAGAAACCACGGACCCAACTCCCTCAGCATCAACCTAGAAACACATGACCACGGACCCAACTCCCTCAGCATCAACCCAGAAACACATGACCACGGACCCAACTCCCTCAGTATCAACCAAGAAACACATGACCATGGACCCAACTCCCTCAGCATCAACCTAGAAACACATGACCACGGACCCAACTCCCTCAGCATCAACCTAGAAACACATGACCACGGACCCAACTCCCTCAGCATCAACCTAGAAACACATGACCACGGACCCAACTCCCTAAGTATCAACCTAGAAACACATGACCACGGACCCAACTCCCTCAGCATCAACCTAGAAACACATGACCACGGACCCAACTCCCTCAGCATCAACCTAGAAACCACGGACCCAACTCCCTCAGCATCAACCTAGAAACCACGGACCCAATTCCCTCAGCATCAACCTAGAAACCACGGACCCAACTCCCTCAGCATCAACCCAGAAACACATGACCATGGACCCAACTCCCTCAGCATCAACCTAGAAACCACGGACCCAACTCCCTCAGCATCAACCTAGAAACCATCAACCTAGAAACGGACCCAACTCCTCAGCATCAACCTAGAAACACATGACCACGGACCCAACTCCCTCAGCATCAACCTAGAAACACATGACCACGGACCCAACTCCCTCAGCATCAACCTAGAAACACATGACCACGGACCCAACTCCCTCAGCATCAACCTAGAAACACATGACCACGGACCCAACTCCCTCAGCATCAACCTAGAAACACATGACCACGGACCCAACTCCCTCAGCATCAACCTAGAAACACATGACCATGGACCCAACTCCCTCAGCATCAACCTAGAAACACATGACCACGGACCCAACTCCCTCAGCATCAACCTAGAAACACATGACCACGGACCCAACTCCCTCAGCATCAACCTAGAAACACATGACCACGGACCCAACTCCCTCAGCATCAACCTAGAAACACATGACCACGGACCCAACTCCCTCAGCATCAACCTAGAAACACATGACCATGGACCCAACTCCCTCAGCATCAACCTAGAAACACATGACCACGGTCCCAACTCCCTCAGCATCAACCTAGAAACACAAGACCACGGACCCAACTCCCTCAGCATCAACCTAGAAACACAAGACCACGGACCCAACTCCCTCAGCATCAACCTAGAAACACATGACCATGGACCCAACTCCCTCAGCATCAACCTAGAAACACATGACCACGGACCCAACTCCCTCAGCATCAACCTAGAAACACATGACCATGGACCCAACTCCCTCAGCATCAACCTAGAAACACATGACCACGGACCCAACTCCCTCAGCATCAACCTAGAAACCACAGACCCAACTCCCTCATCATCAACCTAGAAACACATGACCATGGACCCAACTCCCTCAGCATCAACCTAGAAACACATGACCACGGACCCAACTCCCTCAGCATCAACCTAGAAACACATGACCACGGACCCAACTCCCTCAGCATCAACCTAGAAACCACGGACCCAACTCCCTCAGCATCAACCTAGAAACCACGGACCCAACTCCCTCAGCATCAACATAGAAACACATGACCACGGACCCAACTCCCTCAGTATCAACCTAGAAACACATAACCACGGACCCAACTCCCTCAGCATCAACCTAGAACCACATGACCACGGGCCCAACTCCCTCAGCATTAACCTAGAAACCACGGACCCAACTCCCTCATCATTAACCTAGAAACACATGACCATGGACCCAACTCCCTCAGCATCAACCTAGAAACACATGACCACGGACCCAACTCCCTCAGCATCAACCTAGAAACCACCACGGACCCAACTCCTCAGCATCAACCTAGAAACCACGGACCCAACTCCCTCAGCATCAACCTAGAAACACATGACCACGGACCCAACTCCCTCAGCATCAACCTAGAAACACATGACCACGGACCCAACTCCCTCAGCATCAACCTAGAAACACATGACCACGGACCCAACTCCCTCAGCATCAACCTAGAAACACATGACCACGGACCCAACTCCCTCAGCATCAACCTAGAAACACATGACCACGGACCCAACTCCCTCAGCATCAACCTAGAAACACATGACCCCTCGGACCCAACTCCCTCAGCATCAACCTAGAAACACATGACCACGGACCCAACTCCCTCAGCATCAACCTAGAAACACATGACCACGGACCCAACTCCCTCAGCATCAACCTAGAAACACATGACCACGGACCCAACTCCCTCAGCATCAACCTAGAAACACATGACCACGGACCCAACTCCCTCAGCATCAACCTAGAAACACATGACCACGGACCCAACTCCCTCAGCATCAACCTAGAAACACATGACCACGGACCCAACTCCCTCAGCATCAACCTAGAAACACATGACCACGGACCCAACTCCCTCAGCATCAACCTAGAAACACACCACGGACCCAACTCCCTCAGCATCAACCTAGAAACACATGACCACGACCCAACTCCCTCAGCATCAACCTAGAAACACATGACCACGGACCCAACTCCCTCAGCATCAACCTAGAAACACATGACCACGGACCCAACTCCCTCAGCATCAACCTAGAAACACATGACCACGGACCCAACTCCTCAGCATCAACCTAGAAACACATGACCACGGACCCAACTCCCTCAGCATCAACCTAGAAACACATGACCACGGACCCAACTCCCTCAGCATCAACCTAGAAACACATGACCACGGACCCAACTCCCTCAGCATCAACCTAGAAACACATGACCACGGACCCAACTCCCTCAGCATCAACCTAGAAACACATGACCACGGACCCAACTCCCTCAGCATCAACCTAGAAACACATGACCACGGACCCAACTCCCTCAGCATCAACCTAGAAACACATGACCACGGACCCAACTCCCTCAGCATCAACCTAGAAACACATGACCACGGACCCAACTCCCTCAGCATCAACCTAGAAACACATGACCACGGACCCAACTCCCTCAGCATCAACCTAGAAACACATGACCACGGACCCAACTCCCTCAGCATCAACCTAGAAACACATGACCACGGACCCAACTCCCTCAGCATCAACCTAGAAACACATGACCACGGACCCAACTCCCTCAGCATCAACCTAGAAACACATGACCATGGACCCAACTCCCTCAGTATCAACCTAGAAACACATGACCACGGACCCAACTCCCTCAGCATCAACCTAGAAACACATGACCACGGACCCAACTCCCTCAGCATCAACCTAGAAACACATGACCACGGACCCAACTCCCTCAGCATCAACCTAGAAACACATGACCACGGACCCAACTCCCTCAGCATCAACCTAGAAACACATGACCACGGACCCAACTCCCTCAGCATCAACCTAGAAACACATGACCACGGACCCAACTCCCTCAGCATCAACCTAGAAACACATCAGACCACGGACCCAACTCCCTCAGCATCAACCTAGAAACACATGACCACGGACCCAACTCCCTCAGCATCAACCTAGAAACACATGACCACGGACCCAACTCCCTCAGCATCAACCTAGAAACACATGACCACGGACCCAACTCCCTCAGCATCAACCTAGAAACACATGACCACGGACCCAACTCCCTCAGCATCAACCTAGAAACACATGACCACGGACCCAACTCCCTCAGCATCAACCTAGAAACCACAGACCCAACTCCCTCAGCATCAACCTAGAAACACATGACCATGGACCCAACTCCCTCAGCATCAACCTAGAAACACATGACCACGGACCCAACTCCCTCAGCATCAACCTAGAAACACATGACCACGGACCCAACTCCCTCAGCATCAACCTAGAAACCACGGACCCAACTCCCTCAGCATCAACCTAGAAACCACGGACCCAACTCCCTCAGCATCAACCTAGAAACACATGACCACGGACCCAACTCCCTCAGTATCAACCCAGAAACACATGACCACGGACCCAACTCCCTCAGCATCAACCTAGAAACACATGACCACGGACCCAACTCCCTCAGCATCAACCTAGAAACCACGGACCCAACTCCCTCAGCATCAACCTAGAAACACATGACCATGGACCCAACTCCCTCAGCATCAACCTAGAAACACATGACCACGGACCCAACTCCCTCAGCATCAACCTAGAAACCACGGACCCAACTCCCTCAGCATCAACCTAGAAACCACGGACCCAACTCCCTCAGCATCAACCTAGAAACACATGACCACGGACCCAACTCCCTCAGCATCAACCTAGAAACACATGACCACGGACCCAACTCCCCACGGACCCAACTCCCTCAGCATCAACCTAGAAACACATGACCACGGACCCAACTCCCTCAGCATCAACCTAGAAACACATGACCACGGACCCAACTCCCTCAGCATCAACCTAGAAACACATGACCACGGACCCAACTCCCTCAGCATCAACCTAGAAACACATGACCACGGACCCAACTCCCTCAGCATCAACCTAGAAACACATGACCACGGACCCAACTCCCAGCATCAGCATCAACCCTAGAAACACATGACCACGGACCCAACTCCCTCAGCATCAACCTAGAAACACATGACCACGGACCCAACTCCCTCAGCATCAACCTAGAAACACATGACCACGGACCCAACTCCCTCAGCATCAACCTAGAAACACATGACCACGGACCCAACTCCCTCAGCATCAACCTAGAAACACATGACCACGGACCCAACTCCCTCAGCATCAACCTAGAAACCACGGACCCAACTCCCTCAGCATCAACCTAGAAACCACGGACCCAACTCCCTCAGCATCAACCTAGAAACACATGACCACGGACCCAACTCCCTCAGCATCAACCTAGAAACACATGACCACGGACCCAACTCCCTCAGCATCAACCTAGAAACACATGACCACGGACCCAACTCCCTCAGCATCAACCTAGAAACACATGACCACGGACCCAACTCCCTCAGCATCAACCTAGAAACACATGACCACGGACCCAACTCCCTCAGCATCAACCTAGAAACACATGACCACGGACCCAACTCCCTCAGCATCAACCTAGAAACACATGACCACGGACCCAACTCCCTCAGCATCAACCTAGAAACACATGACCACGGACCCAACTCCCTCAGCATCAACCTAGAAACACATGACCACGGACCCAACTCCCTCAGCATCAACCTAGAAACACATGACCACGGACCCAACTCCCTCAGCATCAACCTAGAAACCATGACCACGGACCCAACTCCCTCAGCATCAACCTAGAAACACATGACCACGGACCCAACTCCCTCAGCATCAACCTAGAAACACATGACCACGGACCCAACTCCCTCAGCATCAACCTAGAAACACATGACCACGGACCCAACTCCCTCAGCATCAACCTAGAAACACATGACCACGGACCCAACTCCCTCAGCATCAACCTAGAAACACATGACCACGGACCCAACTCCCTCAGCATCAACCTAGAAACACATGACCACGGACCCAACTCCCTCAGCATCAACCTAGAAACACATGACCACGGACCCAACTCCCTCAGCATCAACCTAGAAACACATGACCACGGACCCAACTCCCTCAGCATCAACCTAGAAACACATGACCACGGACCCAACTCCCTCAGCATCAACCTAGAAACACATGACCACGGACCCAACTCCCTCAGCATCAACCTAGAAACACATGACCACGGACCCAACTCCCTCAGCATCAACCTAGAAACCACGGACCCAACTCCCTCAGCATCAACCTAGAAACACATGACCATGGACCCAACTCCCTCAGCATCAACCTAGAAACACATGACCACGGACCCAACTCCCTCAGCATCAACCTAGAAACCACGGACCCAACTCCCTCAGCATCAACCTAGAAACCACGGACCCAACTCCCTCAGCATCAACCTAGAAACCACCACGGACCCAACTCCCTCAGCATCAACCTAGAAACCACGGACCCAACTCCCTCAGCATCAACCTAGAAACACATGACCACGGACCCAACTCCCTCAGCATCAACCTAGAAACACATGACCACGGACCCAACTCCCTCAGCATCAACCTAGAAACACATGACCACGGACCCAACTCCCTCAGCATCAACCTAGAAACACATGACCACGGACCCAACTCCCTCAGCATCAACCTAGAAACACATGACCACGGACCCAACTCCCTCAGCATCAACCTAGAAACACATGACCACGGACCCAACTCCCTCAGCATCAACCTAGAAACACATGACCACGGACCCAACTCCTCAGCATCAACCTAGAAACTCCCTCAGCATCAACCTGAAACCACGGACCCAACTCCCTCAGCATCAACCTAGAAACACATGACCACGGACCCAACTCCCTCAGCATCAACCTAGAAACACATGACCACGGACCCAACTCCCTCAGCATCAACCTAGAAACCACGGACCCAACTCCCAGCATCAGCATCAACCTAGAAACCACGGACCCAACTCCCTCAGCATCAACCTAGAAACACATGACCACGGACCCAACTCCCTCAGCATCAACCTAGAAACACATGACCACGGACCCAACTCCCTCAGCATCAACCCAGAAACACATGACCACGGACCCAACTCCCTCAGCATCAACCTAGAAACACATGACCACGGACCCAACTCCCTCAGCATCAACCTAGAAACACATGACCACGGACCCAACTCCTCAGCATCAACCTAGAAACACATGACCACGGACCCAACTCCCTCAGCATCAACCTAGAAACACATGACCACGGACCCAACTCCCTCAGCATCAACCTAGAAACACATGACCACGGACCCAACTCCCTCAGCATCAACCTAGAAACACATGACCACGGACCCAACTCCCTCAGGATCAACCTAGAAACACATGACCACGGACCCAACTCCCTCAGCATCAACCTAGAAACACATGACCACGGACCCAACTCCCTCAGCATCAACCTAGAAACACATGACCACGGACCCAACTCCCTCAGCATCAACCTAGAAACCACGGACCCAACTCCCTCAGCATCAACCTAGAAACCACGGACCCAACTCCCTCAGCATCAACCTAGAAACACATGACCACGGACCCAACTCCCTCAGCATCAACCTAGAAACACATGACCACGGACCCAACTCCCTCAGCATCAACCCAGAAACACATGACCACGGACCCAACTCCCTCAGCATCAACCCAGAAACACATGACCACGGACCCAACTCCCTCAGCATCAACCTAGAAACACATGACCACGGACCCAACTCCCTCAGCATCAACCTAGAAACACATGACCACGGACCCAACTCCCTCAGCATCAACCTAGAAACACATGACCACGGACCCAACTCCCTCAGCATCAACCTAGAAACACATGACCATGGACCCAACTCCCTCAGTATCAACCTAGAAACACATGACCACGGACCCAACTCCCTCAGCATCAACCTAGAAACACATGACCACGGACCCAACTCCCTCAGCATCAACCTAGAAACACATGACCACGGACCCAACTCCCTCAGCATCAACCTAGAAACACATGACCACGGACCCAACTCCCTCAGCATCAACCTAGAAACACATGACCATGGACCCAACTCCCTCAGCATCAACCTAGAAACACATGACCACGGACCCAACTCCCTCAGCATCAACCTAGAAACACAAGACCACGGACCCAACTCCCTCAGCATCAACCTAGAAACACATGACCACGGACCCAACTCCCTCAGCATCAACCTAGAAACACATGACCATGGACCCAACTCCCTCAGCATCAACCTAGAAACACATGACCACGGACCCAACTCCCTCAGCATCAACCTAGAAACACATGACCATGGACCCAACTCCTCAGCATCAACCTAGAAACACATGACCACGGACCCAACTCCCTCAGCATCAACCTAGAAACCACAGACCCAACTCCCTCAGCATCATCAACCTAGAAACACATGACCATGGACCCAACTCCCTCAGCATCAACCTAGAAACACATGACCACGGACCCAACTCCCTCAGCATCAACCTAGAAACACATGACCACGGACCCAACTCCCTCAGCATCAACCTAGAAACCACGGACCCAACTCCCTCAGCGTCAACCTAGAAACCACGGACCCAACTCCCTCAGCATCAACCTAGAAACACATGACCACGGACCCAACTCCCTCAGTATCAACCTAGAAACACATAACCACGGACCCAACTCCCTCAGCATCAACCTAGAACCACATGACCACGGGCCCAACTCCCTCAGCATCCCTCAACCTAGAAACCACGGACCCAACCCCCTCAGCATCAACCTAGAAACACATGACCACGGACCCAACTCCCTCAGCATCAACCTAGAAACACATGACCACGGACCCAACTCCCTCAGCATCAACCTAGAAACCACGGACCCAACTCCCTCAGCATCAACCTAGAAACCACGGACCCAACTCCCTCAGCATCAACCTAGAAACACATGACCACGGACCCAACTCCCTCAGCATCAGCATCAACCCCTCAGAAACCTAGAAACATGACCACGGACCCAACTCCCTCAGCATCAACCTAGAAACACATGACCACGGACCCAACTCCCTCAGCATCAACCTAGAAACACATGACCACGGACCCAACTCCCTCAGCATCAACCTAGAAACACATGACCACGGACCCAACTCCCTCAGCATCAACCTAGAAACACATGACCACGGACCCAACTCCCTCAGCATCAACCTAGAAACACATGACCACGGACCCAACTCCCTCAGCATCAACCTAGAAACACATGACCACGGACCCAACTCCCTCAGCATCAACCTAGAAACACATGACCACGGACCCAACTCCCTCAGCATCAACCTAGAAACACATGACCACGGACCCAACTCCCTCAGCATCAACCTAGAAACACATGACCACGGACCCAACTCCCTCAGCATCAACCTAGAAACACATGACCACGGACCCAACTCCCTCAGCATCAACCTAGAAACCACGGACCCAACTCCCTCAGCATCAACCTAGCAACCACGGACCCAACTCCCTCAGCATCAACCCAGAAACACATGACCACGGACCCAACTCCCTCAGCATCAACCTAGAAACACATGACCACGGACCCAACTCCCTCAGCATCAACCCAGAAACACATGACCACGGACCCAACTCCCTCAGCATCAACCCAGAAACACATGACCACGGACCCAACTCCCTCAGCATCAACCTAGAAACACATGGACCCAACTCCCTCAGCATCAACCTAGAAACACATGACCACGGATCCAACTCCCTCAGCATCAACTAAGAAACCCATGACCACGGATCCAACTCCCTCAGCATCAACCTAGAAACCACGGACCCAACTCCCTCAGCATCAACCTAGAAACACATGACCACGGACCCAACTCCCTCAGCATCAACCTAGAAACCCATGACCACGGACCCAACTCCCTCAGCATCAACCTAGAAACCACGGACCCAACTCCCTCAGCATCAACCTAGAAACCACGGACCCAACTCCCTCAGCATCAACCTAGAAACACATGACCACGGACCCAACTCCCTCAGTATCAACCCAGAAACACATGACCACGGACCCAACTCCCTCAGTATCAACCCAGAAACACATGACCACGGACCCAACTCCCTCAGCATCAACCTAGAAACACATGACCACGGACCCAACTCCCTCAGCATCAACCTAGAAACACATGACCACGGACCCAACTCCCTCAGCATCAACCTAGAAACACATGACCACGGACCCAACTCCCTCAGCATCAACCTAGAAACACATGACCACGGACCCAACTCCCTCAGCATCAACCTAGAAACACATGACCACGGACCCAACTCCCTCAGCATCAACCTAGAAACACATGACCATGGACCCAACTCCCTCAGCATCAACCTAGAAACACATGACCACGGACCCAACTCCCTCAGCATCAACCTCGAAACCACGGACCCAACTCCCTCATCATTAACCTAGAAACACATGACCATGGACCCAACTCCCTCAGCATCAACCTAGAAACACATGACCACGGACCCAACTCCCTCAGCATCAACCTCGAAACCACGGACCCAACTCCCTCAGCATCAACCTCGAAACCACGGACCCAACTCCCTCAGCATCAACCTAGAAACCACGGACCCAACTCCCTCAGCATCAACCTAGAAACCACGGACCCAACTCCCTCAGCATCAACCTATAAACACATGACCACGGACCCAACTCCCTCAGCATCAACCTAGAAACACATGACCACGGACCCAACTCCCTCAGCATCAACCTAGAAACACATGACCACGGACCCAACTCCCTCAGCATCAACCTAGAAACACATGACCACGGACCCAACTCCCTCAGCATCAACCTAGAAACACATGACCACAGACCCAACTCCCTCAGCATCAACCTAGAAACACATGACCACGGACCCAACTCCCTCAGCATCAACCTAGAAACACATGACCACGGACCCAACTCCCTCAGCATCAACCTAGAAACCCATGACCACGGACCCAACTCCCTCAGCATCAACCTAGAAACCACGGACCCAACTCCCTCAGCATCAACCTAGAAACACATGACCACGGACCCAACTCCCTCAGCATCAACCTAGAAACCCATGACCACGGACCCAACTCCCTCAGCATCAACCTAGAAACCACGGACCCAACTCCCTCAGCATCAACCTAGAAACCACGGACCCAACTCCCTCAGCATCAACCTAGAAACACATGACCACGGACCCAACTCCCTCAGTATCAACCCAGAAACACATGACCACGGACCCAACTCCCTCAGTATCAACCCAGAAACACATGACCACGGACCCAACTCCCTCAGCATCAACCTAGAAACACATGACCACGGACCCAACTCCCTCAGCATCAACCTAGAAACACATGACCACGGACCCAACTCCATCAGCATCAACCTAGAAACACATGACCACGGACCCAACTCCCTCAGCATCAACCTAGAAACACATGACCACGGACCCAACTTCCTCAGCATCAACCTAGAAACACATGACCACGGACCCAACTCCCTCAGCATCAACCTAGAAACACATGACCATGGACCCAACTCCCTCAGCATCAACCTAGAAACACATGACCACGGACCCAACTCCCTCAGCATCAACCTCGAAACCACGGACCCAACTCCCTCATCATTAACCTAGAAACACATGACCATGGACCCAACTCCCTCAGCATCAACCTAGAAACACATGACCACGGACCCAACTCCCTCAGCATCAACCTCGAAACCACGGACCCAACTCCCTCAGCATCAACCTCGAAACCACGGACCCAACTCCCTCAGCATCAACCTAGAAACCACGGACCCAACTCCCTCAGCATCAACCTAGAAACCACGGACCCAACTCCCTCAGCATCAACCTAGAAACACATGACCACGGACCCAACTCCCTCAGCATCAACCTAGAAACACATGACCACGGACCCAACTCCCTCAGCATCAACCTAGAAACACATGACCACGGACCCAACTCCCTCAGCATCAACCTAGAAACACATGACCACGGACCCAACTCCCTCAGCATCAACCTATAAACACATGACCACGGACCCAACTCCCTCAGCATTAACCTAGAAACACATGACCACGGACCCAACTCCCTCAGCATCAACCTAGAAACACATGACCACGGACCCAACTCCCTCAGCATCAACCTAGAAACACATGACCACGGACCCAACTCCCTCAGCATCAACCTAGAAACACATGACCACAGACCCAACTCCCTCAGCATCAACCTAGAAACACATGACCACGGACCCAACTCCCTCAGCATCAACCTAGAAACACATGACCACGGACCCAACTCCCTCAGCATCAACCTAGAAACACATGACCACGGACCCAACTCCCTCAGCATCAACCTAGAAACACATGACCACGGACCCAACTCCCTCAGCCTCAACCTAGAAACACATGACCACGGACCCAACTCCCTCAGCATCAACCTAGAAACACATGACCACGGACCCAACTCCCTCAGCATCAACCTAGAAACCACGGACCCAACTCCCTCAGCATCAACCTAGCAACCACGGACCCAACTCCCTCAGCATCAACCCAGAAACACATGACCACGGACCCAACTCCCTCAGGATCAACCTAGAAACACATGACCACGGACCCAACTCCCTCAGCATCAACCCAGAAACACATGACCACGGACCCAACTCCCTCAGCATCAACCCAGAAACACATGACCACGGACCCAACTCCCTCAGCATCAACCTAGAAACACATGGACCCAACTCCCTCAGCATCAACCTAGAAACACATGACCACGGATCCAACTCCCTCAGCATCAACTAAGAAACCCATGACCACGGATCCAACTCCCTCAGCATCAACCTAGAAACCACGGACCCAACTCCCTCAGCATCAACCTAGAAACACATGACCACGGACCCAACTCCCTCAGCATCAACCTAGAAACCCATGACCACGGACCCAACTCCCTCAGCATCAACCTAGAAACCACGGACCCAACTCCCTCAGCATCAACCTAGAAACCACGGACCCAACTCCCTCAGCATCAACCTAGAAACACATGACCACGGACCCAACTCCCTCAGTATCAACCCAGAAACACATGACCACGGACCCAACTCCCTCAGTATCAACCCAGAAACACATGACCACGGACCCAACTCCCTCAGCATCAACCTAGAAACACATGACCACGGACCCAACTCCCTCAGCATCAACCCAGAAACACATGACCACGGACCCAACTCCCTCAGCATCAACCCAGAAACACATGACCACGGACCCAACTCCCTCAGCATCAACCTAGAAACACATGGACCCAACTCCCTCAGCATCAACCTAGAAACACATGACCACGGATCCAACTCCCTCAGCATCAACTAAGAAACCCATGACCACGGATCCAACTCCCTCAGCATCAACCTAGAAACCACGGACCCAACTCCCTCAGCATCAACCTAGAAACACATGACCACGGACCCAACTCCCTCAGCATCAACCTAGAAACCCATGACCACGGACCCAACTCCCTCAGCATCAACCTAGAAACCACGGACCCAACTCCCTCAGCATCAACCTAGAAACCACGGACCCAACTCCCTCAGCATCAACCTAGAAACACATGACCACGGACCCAACTCCCTCAGTATCAACCCAGAAACACATGACCACGGACCCAACTCCCTCAGTATCAACCCAGAAACACATGACCACGGACCCAACTCCCTCAGCATCAACCTAGAAACACATGACCACGGACCCAACTCCCTCAGCATCAACCTAGAAACACATGACCACGGACCCAACTCCCTCAGCATCAACCTAGAAACACATGACCACGGACCCAACTCCCTCAGCATCAACCTAGAAACACATGACCACGGACCCAACTTCCTCAGCATCAACCTAGAAACACAAGACCACGGACCCAACTCCCTCAGCATCAACCTAGAAACACATGACCACGGACCCAACTCCCTCAGCATCAACCTAGAAACACATGACCACGGACCCAACTCCCTCAGCATCAACCTAGAAACACATGACCACGGACCCAACTCCCTCAGCATCAACCTAGAAACACATGACCACGGACCCACCTCCCTCAGCATCAACCTAGAAACACATGACCACGGACCCAACTCCCTCAGCATCAACCTAGAAACACATGACCACGGACCCAACTCCCTCAGCATCAACCTAGAAACACATGACCACGGACCCAACTCCCTCAGCATCAACCTAGAAACACATGACCACGGACCCAACTCCCTCAGCATCAACCTAGAAACACATGACCACGGACCCAACTTCCTCAGCATCAACCTAGAAACACAAGACCACGGACCCAACTCCCTCAGCATCAACCTAGAAACACATGACCACGGACCCAACTCCCTCAGCATCAACCTAGAAACACATGACCACGGACCCAACTCCCTCAGCATCAACCTAGAAACACATGACCACGGACCCAACTCCCTCAGTATCAACCTAGAAACCACGGACCCAACTCCCTCAGCATCAACCTAGAAACCACGGACCCAACTCCCTCAGCATCAACCTAGAAACCACGGACCCAACTCCCTCAGCATCAACCTAGAAACCACGGACCCAACTCCCTCAGCATCAACCTAGAAACACATGACCACGGACCCAACTCCCTCAGCATCAACCTAGAAACACATGACCACGGACCCAACTCCCTCAGCATCAACCTAGAAACACATGACCACGGACCCAACTCCCTCAGCCTCAACCTAGAAACACATGACCACGGACCCAACTCCCTCAGCATCAACCTAGAAACACATGACCACGGACCCAACTCCCTCAGCATCAACTAAGAAACCCATGACCACGGATCCAACTCCCTCAGCATCAACCTAGAAACACATGACCACGGGCCCAACTCCCTCAGCATTAACCTAGAAACCACGGACCCAACTCCCTCATCATTAACCTAGAAACACATGACCATGGACCCAACTCCCTCAGCATCAACCTAGAAACACATGACCACGGACCCAACTCCCTCAGCATCAACCTCGAAACCACGGACCCAACTCCCTCAGCATCAACCTCGAAACCACGGACCCAACTCCCTCAGCATCAACCTAGAAACCACGGACCCAACTCCCTCAGCATCAACCTAGAAACCACGGACCCAACTCCCTCAGCATCAACCTAGAAACACATGACCACGGACCCAACTCCCTCAGCATCAACCTAGAAACACATGACCACAGACCCAACTCCCTCAGCATCAACCTAGAAACCACGGACCCAACTCCCTCAGCATCAACCTAGAAACCACGGACCCAACTCCCTCAGCATCAACCTAGAAACCACGGACCCAACTCCCTCAGCATCAACCTAGAAACACATGACCACGGACCCAACTCCCTCAGCATCAACCTAGAAACCACGGACCCAACTCCCTCAGCATCAACCTAGAAACACATGACCACGGACCCAACTCCCTCAGCATCAACCTAGAAACACATGACCACGGACCCAACTCCCTCAGCATCAACCTAGAAACACATGACCACGGACCCAACTCCCTCAGCATCAACCTAGAAACACATGACCACGGACCCAACTCCCTCAGCATCAACCTAGAAACACATGACCACGGATCCAACTCCCTCAGCATCAACCTAGAAACACATGACCACGGACCCAACTCCCTCAGCATCAACCTAGAAACACATGACCACAGACCCAACTCCCTCAGCATCAACCTATAAACACATGACCACGGACCCAACGCCCTCAGCATTAACCTAGAAACACATGACCACGGACCCAACTCCCTCAGCATCAACCTAGAAACACATGACCACGGACCCAACTCCCTCAGCATCAACCTAGAAACCACGGACCCAACTCCCTCAGCATCAACCTAGCAACCACGGACCCAACTCCCTCAGCATCAACCCAGAAACACATGACCACGGACCCAACTCCCTCAGGATCAACCTAGAAACACATGACCACGGACCCAACTCCCTCAGCATCAACCCAGAAACACATGACCACGGACCCAACTCCCTCAGCATCAACCCAGAAACACATGACCACGGACCCAACTCCCTCAGCATCAACCTAGAAACACATGACCACGGATCCAACTCCCTCAGCATCAACTAAGAAACCCATGACCACGGATCCAACTCCCTCAGCATCAACCTAGAAACCACGGACCCAACTCCCTCAGCATCAACCTAGAAACACATGACCACGGACCCAACTCCCTCAGCATCAACCTAGAAACCCATGACCACGGACCCAACTCCCTCAGCATCAACCTAGAAACCACGGACCCAACTCCCTCAGCATCAACCTAGAAACCACGGACCCAACTCCCTCAGCATCAACCTAGAAACACATGACCACGGACCCAACTCCCTCAGTATCAACCCAGAAACACATGACCACGGACCCAACTCCCTCAGTATCAACCCAGAAACACATGACCACGGACCCAACTCCCTCAGCATCAACCTAGAAACACATGACCACGGACCCAACTCCCTCAGCATCAACCCAGAAACACATGACCACGGACCCAACTCCCTCAGCATCAACCCAGAAACACATGACCACGGACCCAACTCCCTCAGCATCAACCTAGAAACACATGGACCCAACTCCCTCAGCATCAACCTAGAAACACATGACCACGGATCCAACTCCCTCAGCATCAACTAAGAAACCCATGACCACGGATCCAACTCCCTCAGCATCAACCTAGAAACCACGGACCCAACTCCCTCAGCATCAACCTAGAAACACATGACCACGGACCCAACTCCCTCAGCATCAGCATCAACCTAGACCCATGACCACGGACCCAACTCCCTCAGCATCAACCTAGAAACCACGGACCCAACTCCCTCAGCATCAACCTAGAAACCACGGACCCAACTCCCTCAGCATCAACCTAGAAACACATGACCACGGACCCAACTCCCTCAGTATCAACCCAGAAACACATGACCACGGACCCAACTCCCTCAGTATCAACCCAGAAACACATGACCACGGACCCAACTCCCTCAGCATCAACCTAGAAACACATGACCACGGACCCAACTCCCTCAGCATCAACCTAGAAACACATGACCACGGACCCAACTCCCTCAGCATCAACCTAGAAACACATGACCACGGACCCAACTCCCTCAGCATCAACCTAGAAACACATGACCATGGACCCAACTCCCTCAGCATCAACCTAGAAACACATGACCACGGACCCAACTCCCTCAGCATCAACCTAGAAACACATGACCACGGACCCAACTCCCTCAGCATCAACCTAGAAACACATGACCACGGACCCAACTGCCTCAGCATCAACCTAGAAACACATGACCACGGACCCAACTCCCTCAGCATCAACCTAGAAACACATGACCACAGACCCAACTCCCTCATCATTAACCTAGAAACACATGACCATGGACCCAACTCCCTCAGCATCAACCTATAAACACATGACCACGGACCCAACTCCCTCAGCATCAACCTAGAAACACATGACCACGGACCCAACTCCCTCAGCATCAACCTAGAAACACATGACCACGGACCCAACTCCCTCAGCATCAACCTAGAAACACATGACCACGGACCCAACTCCCTCATCATTAACCTAGAAACACATGACCATGGACCCAACTCCCTCAGCATCAACCTAGAAACACATGACCACGGGCCCAACTCCCTCAGCATTAACCTAGAAACCACGGACCCAACTCCCTCATCATTAACCTAGAAACACATGACCATGGACCCAACTCCCTCAGCATCAACCTAGAAACACATGACCACGGACCCAACTCCCTCAGCATCAACCTAGAAACCACGGACCCAACTCCCTCAGCATCAACCTAGAAACCACGGACCCAACTCCCTCAGCATCAACCTAGAAACCACGGACCCAACTCCCTCAGCATCAACCTAGAAACCACGGACCCAACTCCCTCAGCATCAACCTAGAAACCACGGACCCAACTCCCTCAGCATCAACCTAGAAACACATGACCACGGACCCAACTCCCTCAGCATCAACCTAGAAACACATGACCACGGACCCAACTCCCTCAGCATCAACCTAGAAACACATGACCACGGACCCAACTCCCTCAGCATCAACCTAGAAACACATGACCACGGACCCAACTCCCTCAGCATCAACCTAGAAACACATGACCACGGACCCAACTCCCTCAGCATCAACCTAGAAACACATGACCACGGACCCAACTCCCTCAGCATCAATCTAGAAACACATGACCACGGACCCAACTCCCTCAGCATCAACCTAGAAACACATGACCACGGACCCAACTCCCTCAGCATCAACCTAGAAACACATGACCACGGACCCAACTCCCTCAGCATCAACCTAGAAACACATGACCATGGACCCAACTCCCTCAGCATCAACCTAGAAACCACGGACCCAACTCCCTCAGCATCAACCTAGAAACACATGACCCTGGACCCAACTCCCTCAGCATCAACCTAGAAACCACGGACCCAACTCCCTCAGCATCAACCTAGAAACACATGACCACGGACCCAACTCCTTCAGCATCAACCTAGAAACACATGACCACGGACCCAACTCCCTCAGCATCAACCTAGAAACACATGACCATGGACCCAACTCCCTCAGCATCAACCTAGAAACACATGACCACGGACCCAACTCCCTCAGCATCAACCTAGAAACCACGGACCCAACTCCCTCAGCATCAACCTAGAAACACATGACCACGGACCCAACTCCCTCAGCATCAATCTAGAAACACATGACCACGGACCCAACTCCCTCAGCATCAACCTAGAAACACATGACCACGGACCCAACTCCCTCAGCATCAACCTAGAAACACATGACCACGGACCCAACTCCCTCAGCATCAACCTAGAAACACATGACCACGGACCCAACTCCCTCAGTATCAACCTAGAAACCACGGACCCAACTCCCTCAGCATCAATCTAGAAACACACAACTCCTTCTGTCTCAGTATGGGGAACTTCATATGGAAGGTGTACGACAGTGTGATTGGTGGAATAAGTGGGTGGATCATCATCGACGGATGTAACATCAGCGCTCTGTGATTGGTCAGAAAGTTTTGATTGAGTGGTGTTGTTTGTTTGTTAACGTGTTTTCATTGGTCAGTTCCTGTGTAGCGATGCTTTGTTTACGTAGCAGGTTAGGAGAATTAACGTAGCAGGTGAGGAGAATTAATGTAGCAGGTTAGGAGAATTAATGCAGCAGGTTAGGAGAATTAATGTAGCAGGTTAGGAGAATTAACGTAGCAGGTGAGGAGAATTAACGTAGCAGGTTAGGAGAATTAACGTAGCAGGTTAGGAGAATTAACGTAGCAGGTTAGGAGAATTAATGTAGCAGGTTAGGAGAATTAATGCAGCAGGTTAGGAGAATTAATGTAGCAGGTTAGGAGAATTAACGTAGCAGGTGAGGAGAATTAACGTAGCAGGTTAGGAGAATTAATGTAGCAGGTTAGGAGAATTAATGCAGCAGGTTAGGAGAATTAATGTAGCAGGTTAGGAGAATTAACGTAGCAGGTGAGGAGAATTAACGTAGCAGGTTAGGAGAATTAACGTAGCAGGTTAGGAGAATTAACGTAGCAGGTTAGGAGAATTAACGTAGCAGGTTAGGAGAATTAACGTAGCAGGTTAGGAGAATTAACGTAGCAGGTTAGGAGAATTAACGTAGCAGGTGAGGAGAATTAATGTAGCAGGTTAGGAGAATTAATGTAGCAGGTTAGGAGAATTAATGTAGCAGGTTAGGAGAATTAACGTAGCAGGTTAGGAGAATTAATGTAGCAGGTTAGGAGAATTAATGTAGCAGGTTAGGAGAATTAACGTAGCAGGTTAGGAGAATTAACGTAGCAGGTTAGGAGAATTAATGTAGCAGGTTAGGAGAATTAACGTAGCAGGTTAGGAGAATTAACGTAATAGGTTAGGAGAATTAACGTAGCAGGTTAGGAGAATTAACGTAATAGGTTAGGAGAATTAACGTAGCAGGTTAGGAGAATTAATGTAGCAGGTTAGGAGAATTAACGTAGCAGGTTAGGAGAATTAACATAATAGGTTAGGAGAATTAACGTAGCAGGTTAGGAGAATTGATGTAGCAGGTTAGGAGAATTGATGTAGCAGGTTAGGAGAATTAATGTAGCAGGTTAGGAGAATTAACGTAGCAGGTTAGGAGAATTAACGTAGCAGGTTAGGAGAATTAACGTAGCAGGTTAGGAGAATTGACGTAGCAGGTTAGGAGAATTAACGTAGCAGGTTAGGAGAATTAACGTAGCAGGTTAGGAGAATTAACGTAGCAGGTTAGGAGAATTAACGTAGCAGGTTAGGAGAATTAACGTAACAGGTTAGGAGAATTAACGTAGCAGGTTAGGAGAATTAACGTAGCAGGTTAGGAGAATTAATGTAGCAGGTTAGGAGAATTAACGTAGCAGGGGGTGTACACACACACACACACACCTACCAGGGGGTGTATATACACACACACCTACCAGGGGGTGTACACACACACACCTACCAGGGGTGTGTACACACACACACACACCTACCAGGGGATGTACACACACACACACACACACACACACACACTACCAGAGGGTGTATACACACACACAGACACCTACCAGAGGGTGTACACACACACACACACCTACAAGGGGGTGTATACACACACACACCTACCAGGGGTGTGTACACACACACACACACCTACCAGGGGGTGTACACACACACACACACACACACACACACTACCAGAGGGTGTATACACCACACACACACACCTACCAGAGGGTGTATACACACACACACACCTACCAGGGGGTGTATACACACACACACCTACCAGGGGGTGTATACACACACACACACCTACCAGGGGTGTATACACACACACACACCTACCAGGGGTTTATACACACACACACCTACCAGGGGGTGTATACACACACACACACACCTACCAGGGGTGTGTACACACACACACACACCTACCAGGGGGTGTATACACACACACACCTACCAGGGGGTGTATACACACACACACACACACCTACCAGGGGTGTGTACACACACACACCTACCAGGGGTTTATACACACACACACCTACCAGGGGTGTATACACACACACACACCTACCAGGGGTGTGTACACACACACCTACCAGAGGGTGTATACACACACACACACACACCTACCAGGGGGTGTATACACACACACACACCTACCAGGGGGTGTATACACACACACACCTACCAGGGGGTGTATACACACACACACACCTACCAGGGGGTGTAGGAAGCAGAGATGAAGAAGTAGATGGCCATTCTGTCACACATGTGGAAAAGCTGCTCCACTCTACTGTAGAGAGACACAGTTAATATACACACACACAGTTAGTATACACACACACACACAGTTAGTATACACACACAGTTAGTATACACACACACACAGTTAGTATACACACACACACAGTTAGTATACACACACACACAGTTAGTATACACACACACACAGTTAGTATACACACACACACAGTTAGTATACACACACACACAGTTAGTATACACACACACAGTTAGTATACACACACACAGTTAGTATACACACACACAGTTAGTATACACACACACAGTTAGTATACACACACACAGTTAGTATACACACACACACACAGTTAGTATACACACACACACACAGTTAGTATACACACACACACACAGTTAGTATACACACACACAGTTAATATACACACACACAGTTAGTATACACACACACAGTTAGTATACACACACACACAGTTAGTACACACACACAGTTAGTATACACACACACAGTTAGTATACACACACACAGTTAGTATACACACACACACAGTATACACACACACACACACAGTTAGTATACACACACACACACAGTTAATATACACACACACAGTTAGTATACACACACACAGTTAGTATACACACACACAGTTAGTATACACACACACACACAGTTAGTATACACACACACAGTATACACACACACAGTTAGTATACACACACACAGTTAGTATACACACACACAGTTAGTATACACACACACACAGTTAGTATACACACACACAGTTAGTATACACACACACAGTTAGTATACACACACACACACAGTTAGTATACACACACACAGTTAATATACACACACACAGTTAGTATACACACACACAGTTAGTATACACACACACAGTTAGTATACACACACACACAGTTAGTATACACACACACAGTTAATATACACACACACAGTTAGTATACACACACACAGTTAGTATACACACACACACAGTTAGTATACACACACACACAGTTAGTACACACACACAGTTAGTATACACACACACAGTTAGTATACACACACACAGTTAGTATACACACACACACACAGTTAGTATACACACACACACACAGTTAGTATACACACACACAGTTAATATACACACACACAGTTAGTATACACACACACAGTTAGTACACACACACACACAGTTAGTATACACACACAGTTAATATACACACACACAGTTAGTATACACACACACACACAGTTAATATACACACACACAGTTAGTATACACACACACAGTTAGTATACACACACAGTTAATATACACACACACACACACACAGTTAGTATACACACACACAGTTAGTATACACACACAGTTAATATACACACACACACACACAGTTAGTATACACACACACAGTTAGTATACACACACAGTTAATATATCACACACACAGTTAGTATACACACACACAGTTAATATACACACACACAGTTAGTATACACACACACAGTTAGTATACACACACAGTTAATATACACACACACACACACAGTTAGTATACACACACAGTTAATATACACACACACAGTTAGTATACACACACACACAGTTAGTATACACATACACACAGTTAGTATACACACACACACAGTTAGTATACACACACACAGTTAATATACACACACACAGTTAGTATACACACACACAGTTAGTATACACACACACACACAGTTAATATACACACACACACACACACACAGTTAGTATACACACACACAGTTAGTATACACACACACAGTTAATATACACACACAGTTAGTATACACACACACAGTTAATATACACACACACAGTTAGTATACACACACACACACAGTTAATATACACACACACACACAGTTAGTATACACACACACACAGTTAGTATACACACACACAGTTAATATACACACACAGTTAGTATACACACACACAGTTAGTATACACACACACAGTTAATATACACACACAGTTAGTATACACACACACAGTTAATATACACACACACAGTTAGTATACACACACACACACAGTTAATATACACACACACAGTTAGTATACACACACACAGTTAGTATACACACACAGTTAATATACACACACACACACACAGTTAGTATACACACACACAGTTAGTATACACACACAGTTAATATACACACACACAGTTAGTATACACACACACACAGTTAGTATACACATACACACAGTTAGTATACACACACACACAGTTAGTATACACACACACAGTTAATATACACACACACAGTTAGTATACACACACACAGTTAGTATACACACACACACACAGTTAATATACACACACACACACACACACACAGTTAGTATACACACACACAGTTAGTATACACACACACAGTTAATATACACACACAGTTAGTATACACACACACAGTTAATATACACACACACAGTTAGTATACACACACACACACAGTTAATATACACACACACACACAGTTAGTATACACACACACACAGTTAGTATACACACACACACAGTTAGTATACACACACACATACACAGTTAGTATACACACACACACACACAGTTAGTATACACACACAGTTAGTATACACACACACAGTTAATATACACACACACAGTTAGTATACACACACACACACAGTTAATATACACACACACACACAGTTAGTATACACACACACACAGTTAGTATACACACACACATACACAGTTAGTATACACACACACACAGTTAGTATACACACACACACAGTTAGTATACACACACACATACACAGTTAGTATACACACACACACACACAGTTAGTATACACACACACAGTTAGTATACACACACACACACACAGTTAATATACACACACACAGTTAGTATACACACACACACACAGTTAATATACACACACACAGTTAGTATACACACACAGTTAGTATACACACACAGAGTTAGTATACACACACACACAGTTAGTATACACACACACACACACACACACACACACACACACACACACACACACACAGTTAATATACACACACACACATAGTTAATATACACACACACAGTTAATATACACACACACAGTTAGTATACACACACACAGTTAATACACACACACACAGTTAGTATACACACACACACAGTTAGTATACACACACAGTTATATACACAGGTATTATACATGCTTATTATACACAGTTATTAGATTTACAACTTTAAAAAAGGCTGATTAACAGACTCATGTTGAGTTTACGCCAGAGTTTCTTCATAGTTTAAATCGCTGGTGTTCCGCCTCTGCGGTTCCGACTTGCCAGGGGCTGTGTGATCTGATTATGCTCGAGCAATTTAAAGGACACAATCCCTGATCGTACAGCTACTGTACGTACATTAAGGAAGGAAAAGTTAAGACTGTCTCTGAACCTGCGGTTTTGGTGGACGAGTATGTTTTGACTCACGAAAGTGTCTTTGCAGAGCCCTGTATTCGGAGTGAGTGGGTGCATTCGGGGGGAGATTTGGGCCCTGCCCACTTAGACACTGGTCCACGGGTTCCATTCATCTAGGGTTGAGCCTGGCTCCCGTGGTAAAGCTGACTTCAGTCAAGAGTGTCACTACTGTCAGGGTTTCCGATCATTAGAAAAACCTTCTCAAGGCTGAGAGTAAATACAGTACTCGTGCTAAAGTTAACCATAAGCCTATGGCGTTAGCAGCACCTGTCCCACATCAGTTCACTCCTGTCACTCCGTCTCAGGCCCAGGGGAACGTGAAAGTCCCAATTTATCCACACTATTTACCTTTCAATACGGAGGGTTTTAGTATCTCTGTTAGGAAGTAACGACCCAGTGAAGATCCTGAGACACAGGTGCCTCTGAGTCGTTTGTGTTGGAGACTGTGTTACCCTTCTCTGCTGAGACTGATTCAGGGAATAGTGTTCTAATTAGGGGAATAGTGTTCTAATTAGGGGAATAGTGTTCTAATTAGGGGAATAGTGTTCTAATTAGGGGAATAGTGTTCTAATTAGGGGAATAGTGTTCTAATTAGGGGAATAGTGTTCTAATTAGTGGAATCGGTTTGAACACTCTGTGTGTTCAATGTGTGTAAATATAATCAAGAATTAGAACAATGACTGTCTGTTCCTTGATAGAAATGAAAGAACTTATCGTCAGACTGGCTAGAATGCTTATCTACACAGGAAGACCTTGGCTCGGTCATAAATGATATTAAATTGGTAGGGAGACGATGTGGGAAGGCTTGAGATACTGCCTTTGTACCAGGTTGGGAGAAGAGACGGGACAGTTCGAAAACTAATGACGTCATTTTCAGTTTATAACCTGTGGTAAACTGTATCGTGTTCAGTACTCTCGTGAATAAACTCTGCTGATTGATTTTGAGACTGGTCTCTGTACATTTTATGCAAATAAGGGTCTTACAAATTCTTAGGAGTGGGCAGAGTGTTTAATTAAATTAGTTAAATAAAACATAAAGGAATTTAATTCCTGTAACAGAGATGAACCTGGAAAAGATTCCCCTAAGCAAGCTGGTCCTGGGGCTCTGTTCACAAACAGACCCCACAGAGAGATGAACCTGGAGAAGAGTTCCCTAAGCAAGCTGGTCCTGGGGCTCTGTTCACAAACACAAACAGACCCCACAGAGAGATGAACCTGGAGAAGAGTTCCCTAAGCAAGCTGGTCCTGGGGCTCTGTTCACAAACACACCCTACAGAGAGATGAACCTGGAGAAGAGTCCCCTAAGCAAGCTGGTCCTGGGGCTCTGTTCACAAATACAAACAGACCCCACAGAGAGATGAACCTGGAGAAGAGTCCCTAAGCAAGCTGGTCCTGGGGCTCTGTTCACAAATACAAACACACCCCACAGAGAGATGAACCTGGAGAAGAGTCCCCTAAGCAAGCTAGTCCTGGGGCTCTGTTCACAAATACAAACACACCCCACAGAGAGATGATCCTGGAGAAGAGTCCCCTAAGCAAGCTGGTCCTGGGGCTCTGTTCACAAACAGACCCCACAGAGAGATGAACCCGGAGAAGAGTTCCCTAAGCAAGCTGGTCCTGGGGCTCTGTTCACAAACACAAACACACCCTACAGAGAGATGAACCTGGAGAAGAGTCCCCTACGCAAGCTGGTCCTGGGGCTCTGTTCACAAACACACCCTACAGAGAGATGAACCTGGAGAAGAGTTCCCTAAGCAAGCTGGTCCTGGGGCTCTGTTCACAAATACAAACAGACCCCACAGAGAGATGAGCCTGGAGAAGAGTCCCCTAAGCAAGCTGGTCCTGGGGCTCTGTTCACAAACACACCCCATAGAGAGATGAACCTGGAGAAGAGTCCCCTAAGCAAGCTGGTCCTGGGGCTCTGTTGACAAACAGACCCTACAGAGAGATGAACCTGGAGAAGAGTCCCCTAAGCAAGCTGGTCCTGGGGCTCTGTTCACAAACACACCCCATAGAGAGATGAACCTAGAGAAGAGTCCCCTAAGCAAGCTGGTCCTGGGGCTCTGTTCACAAACACACCCCATAGAAAGATGAACCTGGAGAAGAGTCCCCTAAGCAAGCTGGTCCTGGGGCTCTGTTCACAAACACACCCTACAGAGAGATGAACCTGGAGAAGAGTCCCCTAAGCAAGCTGGTCCTGGGGCTCTGTTCACAAATACAAACAGACCCCACAGAGAGATGAACCTGGAGAAGAGTCCCCTAAGCAAGCTGGTCCTGGGGCTCTGTTCACAAACACAAACACACCCTACAGAGAGATGAACCTGGATAAGAGTCCCCTAAGCAAGCTGGTCCTGGGGCTCTGTTCACAAACACACCCTACAGAGAGATGAACCTGGAGAAGAGTCCCCTAAGCAAGCTGGTCCTGGGGCTCTGTTCACAAACACACCCTACAGAGAGATGAACCTGGAGAAGAGTTCCCTAAGCAAGCTGGTCCTGGGGCTCTGTTCACAAACACAAACACACCCTACAGAGAGATGAACCTGGAGAAGAGTCCCCTACGCAAGCTGGTCCTGGGGCTCTGTTCACAAACACAAACAGACCCCACAGAGAGATGAACCTGGAGAAGAGTTCCCTAAGCAAGCTGGTCCTGGGGCTCTGTTCACAAACACACCCTACAGAGAGATGAACCTGGAGAAGAGTCCCCTAAGCAAGCTGGTCCTGGGGCTCTGTTCACAAATACAAACAGACCCCACAGAGAGATGAACCTGGAGAAGAGTCCCCTAAGCAAGCTGGTCCTGGGGCTCTGTTCACAAATACAAACACACCCCACAGAGAGATGAACCTGGAGAAGAGTCCCCTAAGCAAGCTAGTCCTGGGGCTCTGTTCACAAATACAAACACACCCCACAGAGAGATGATCCTGGAGAAGAGTCCCCTAAGCAAGCTGGTCCTGGGGCTCTGTTCACAAACAGACCCCACAGAGAGATGAACCCGGAGAAGAGTTCCCTAAGCAAGCTGGTCCTGGGGCTCTGTTCACAAACACAAACACACCCTACAGAGAGATGAACCTGGAGAAGAGTCCCCTACGCAAGCTGGTCCTGGGGCTCTGTTCACAAACACACCCTACAGAGAGATGAACCTGGAGAAGAGTCCCCTAAGCAAGCTGGTCCTGGGGCTCTGTTCACAAATACAAACAGACCCCACAGAGAGATGAGCCTGGAGAAGAGTCCCCTAAGCAAGCTGGTCCTGGGGCTCTGTTCACAAACACACCCCATAGAGAGATGAACCTGGAGAAGAGTCCCCTAAGCAAGCTGGTCCTGGGGCTCTGTTCACAAACACACCCCATAGAGAGATGAACCTGGAGAAGAGTCCCCTAAGCAAGCTGGTCCTGGGGCTCTGTTCACAAACACACCCTACAGAGAGATGAACCTGGAGAAGAGTCCCCTAAGCAAGCTGGTCCTGGGGCTCTGTTCACAAACACACCCCATAGAGAGATGAACCTAGAGAAGAGTCCCCTAAGCAAGCTGGTCCTGGGGCTCTGTTCACAAACACACCCCATAGAAAGATGAACCTGGAGAAGAGTCCCCTAAGCAAGCTGGTCCTGGGGCTCTGTTCACAAACACACCCTACAGAGAGATGAACCTGGAGAAGAGTCCCCTAAGCAAGCTGGTCCTGGGGCTCTGTTCACAAATACAAACAGACCCCACAGAGAGATGAACCTGGAGAAGAGTCCCCTAAGCAAGCTGGTCCTGGGGCTCTGTTCACAAACACAAACACACCCTACAGAGAGATGAACCTGGATAAGAGTCCCCTAAGCAAGCTGGTCCTGGGGCTCTGTTCACAAACACACCCTACAGAGAGATGAACCTGGAGAAGAGTCCCCTAAGCAAGCTGGTCCTGGGGCTCTGTTCACAAACACACCCTACAGAGAGATGAACCTGGAGAAGAGTTCCCTAAGCAAGCTGGTCCTGGGGCTCTGTTCACAAACACAAACACACCCTACAGAGAGATGAACCTGGAGAAGAGTCCCCTACGCAAGCTGGTCCTGGGGCTCTGTTCACAAACACAAACAGACCCCACAGAGAGATGAGCCTGGAGAAGAGTCCCCTAAGCAAGCTGGTCCTGGGGCTCTGTTCACAAACACACCCTACAGAGAGATGAACCTGGAGAAGAGTCCCCTAAGCAAGCTGGTCCTGGGGCTCTGTTCACAAACACACCCCATAGAGAGATGAACCTGGAGAAGAGTCCCCTAAGCAAGCTGGTCCTGGGGCTCTGTTCACAAACACACCCCATAGAGAGATGAACCTGGAGAAGAGTTCCCTAAGCAAGCTGGTCCTGGGGCTCTGTTCACAAACACACCCTACAGAGAGATGAACCTGGAGAAGAGTCCCCTAAGCAAGCTGGTCCTGGGGCTCTGTTCACAAACACACCCCATAGAGAGATGAACCTGGAGAAGAGTCCCCTAAGCAAGCTGGTCCTGGGGCTCTGTTCACAAACACACCCTACAGAGAGATGAACCTGGAGAAGAGTCCCCTAAGCAAGCTGGTCCTGGGGCTCTGTTCACAAACACACCCTACAGAGAGATGAACCTGGAGAAGAGTCCCCTAAGCAAGCTGGTCCTGGGGCTCTGTTCACAAACACACCCTACAGAGAGATGAACCTGGAGAAGAGTCCCCTAAGCAAGCTGGTCCTGGGGCTCTGTTCACAAACACACCCTACAGAGAGATGAACCTGGAGAAGAGTC
This sequence comes from Oncorhynchus keta, assembly GCF_023373465.1. Taxonomy (NCBI): domain Eukaryota; kingdom Metazoa; phylum Chordata; class Actinopteri; order Salmoniformes; family Salmonidae; genus Oncorhynchus; species Oncorhynchus keta. The sequence continues at coordinate 163,141 of NW_026290853.1, read as the reverse complement.
CCCTAAGCAAGCTGGTCCTGGGGCTCTGTTCACAAACACACCCCACAGAGAGATGAACCTGGAGAAGAGTCCCCTAAGCAAGCTGGTCCTGGGGCTCTGTTCACAAACACACCCTACAGAGAGATGAACCTGGAGAAGAGTCCCCTAAGCAAGCTGGTCCTGGGGCTCTGTTCACAAACACACCCTACAGAGAGATGAACCTGGAGAAGAGTCCCCTAAGCAAGCTGGTCCTGGGGCTCTGTTCACAAACACACCCTACAGAGAGATGAACCTGGAGAAGAGTCCCCTAAGCAAGCTGGTCCTGGGGCTCTGTTCACAAACACAAACAGACCCCACAGAACCCCAGGACAGCAACACAATTCGACTCAACCAAATCATGTGAAAACAAAAATATATTTACTTTGGAAAGAATTAACAACAGAGCAAACAAGAATGCTCTTTGGCCCTAAACAGAGAGTACACAATACCTGACCACTGTGACTGACCCAAAATGAACAGAAGCTTTGACTATGTACTGTGAGCATAGCCTTGCTATTGAGAAAGGTCACTGTTGGCTCTCAAGAGAAGACAGGCTATGTGCACACTGCCCACAAAATGATGTGGAAACTGAGCTGCACTTCCTAACCTCCTGTCCAATGTATGACCATATTAGAGACATATTTCCCTCAGAAACACAGATCCACAAACAAACCCAATGTTGATCAACTCCCATATCTACTGGGTGAAATTCCACAGTGTGCCATCACACATCTACTGGGTGAAATTCCACAGTGTGCCATCACAGCAGCAAGATTTGTGACCTGTTGCCACGAGAAAAGGGAAACCAGTGAAGAACAAACACCATTGTAAATACAACCTATATTTATGCTAATTTATTTTCCGTTGTGTACTTTAACCATTTGTACATCGTTACAACCCTGTATATAGACATATGACATTTGAAATGTCTCTATTCCTTTGGAACTTCTGTGAGTGTAATGTTTACTGTTCAGTTTTTGTTGTCTATTTCATCTATTTCACTTGCAATGTAAACATATGTTTCCCACACCAATAAAGCCCCTTAAATTGAATTTAAAATTGAGATAAAGACCGAGATACTAACTAGAGGTGTCTGATCAGAGATACTAACTAGAGGTGTCTGATCAGAGATACTAACTGAAGGTGTCTGATCAGAGAGACTAACTGGAGGTGTCTGATCAGAGAGACTGACTGGAGGTGTCTGATCAGAGATACTAACCGGAGGTGTCTGATCAGAGAGACTAACTGGTGGTGTCTGATCAGAGATACTAATGAGAGGTGTCTGATCAGAGAGACTAACCAGAGGTGTCTGATCAGAGAGACTAACCGGAGGTGTCTGATCAGAGAGACTAACCGGAGGTGTCTGATCAGAGATACTAACTAGAGGTGTCTGATCAGAGATACTAACTAGAGGTGTCTGATCAGAGATACTAACTAGAGGTGTCTGATCAGAGATACTAACTAGAGGTGTCTGATCAGAGATACTAACTAGAGGTGTCTGATCAGAGATACTAACTAGAGGTGTCTGATCAGAGAGACTAACTGGAGGTGTCTGATCAGAGATACTAACTAGAGGTGTCTGATCAGAGATACTAACTAGAGGTGTCTGATCAGAGATACTAACCGGAGGTGTCTGATCAGAGAGACTAACTAGAGGTGTCTGATCAGAGATACTAACCGGACGTGTCTGATTCGAGATACTAACTAGAGGTGTCTGATCAGAGATATTAACCAGAGGTGTCTGATCAGAGATACTAACTAGAGGTGTCTGATCAGAGATACTAACTAGAGGTGTCTGATCAGAGATACTAACCGGAGGTGTCTGATCAGAGAGACTAACCGGAGGTGTCTGATCAGAGATACTAACCGGAGGTGTCTGATCAGAGATACTAACCGGAGGTGTCTGATCAGAGATACTAATGAGAGGTGTCTGATCAGAGATACTAACCGGAGGTGTCTGATCAGAGAGACTAACTGGAGGTGTCTGATCAGAGATACTAACTGGAGGTGTCTGATCAGAGATACTAACTGGAGGTGTCTGATCAGAGAGACTAACTGGAGGTGTCTGATCAGAGATACTAACCGGACGTGTCTGATGCGAGATACTAACTAGAGGTGTCTGATCAGAGATATTAACCAGAGGTGTCTGATCAGAGATACTAACTAGAGGTGTCTGATCAGAGATACTAACTAGAGGTGTCTGATCAGAGATACTAACCGGAGGTGTCTGATCAGAGATACTAACTAGAGGTGTCTGATCAGAGATACTAACCGGAGGTGTCTGATCAGAGATACTAACCGGAGGTGTCTGATCAGAGATACTAACCGGAGGTGTCTGATCAGAGATACTAACCCGAGGTGTCTGATCAGAGATACTAACCGGAGGTGTCTGATCAGAGATACTAACCGGAGGTGTCTGATCAGAGATACTAACCGGAGGTGTCTGATCAGAGATACTAATGAGAGGTGTCTGATCAGAGATACTAACCGGAGGTGTCTGATCAGAGAGACTAACTGGAGGTGTCTGATCAGAGATACTAACTGGAGGTGTCTGATCAGAGATACTAACTGGAGGTGTCTGATCAGAGAGACTAACTGGAGGTGTCTGATCAGAGATACTAACCGGACGTGTCTGATTCGAGATACTAACTAGAGGTGTCTGATCAGAGATACTAACTAGAGGTGTCTGATCAGAGATACTAACTAGAGGTGTCTGATCAGAGATACTAACTAGAGGTGTCTGATCAGAGATACTAACTAGAGGTGTCTGATCAGAGATACTAACTAGAGGTGTCTGATCAGAGATACTAACCGGAGGTGTCTGATCAGAGATACTAACCGGAGGTGTCTGATCAGAGAGACTAACCGGAGGTGTCTGATCAGAGATACTAACCGGAGGTGTCTGATCAGAGATACTAACCGGAGGTGTCTGATCAGAGATACTAACCGGAGGTGTCTGATCAGAGATACTAACCGGAGGTGTCTGATCAGAGATACTAACCGGAGGTGTCTGATCAGAGATACTAACCGGAGGTGTCTGATCAGAGATACTAACCGGAGGTGTCTGATCAGAGATACTAACCGGAGGTGTCTGATCAGAGATACTAACTGGAGGTGTCTGATCAGAGATACTAACCGGAGGTGTCTGATCAGAGATACTAACCGGAGGTGTCTGATCAGAGAGACTAACCGGACGTGTCTGATTCGAGATACTAACTAGAGGTGTCTGATCAGAGATACTAACCGGAGGTGTCTGATCAGAGATACTAACCGGAGGTGTCTGATCAGAGATACTAACTGGAGGTGTCTGATCAGAGATACTAACTAGAGGTGTCTGATCAGAGATACTAACCGGAGGTGTCTGATCAGAGATACTAACCGGAGGTGTCTGATCAGAGATACTAACTGGAGGTGTCTGATCAGAGATACTAACCGGAGGTGTCTGATCAGAGATACTAACCGGAGGTGTCTGATCAGAGATACTAACTGGAGGTGTCTGATCAGAGATACTAACTAGAGGTGTCTGATCAGAGATACTAACCGGAGGTGTCTGATCAGAGATACTAACCGGAGGTGTCTGATCAGAGATACTAACTGGAGGTGTCTGATCAGAGATACTAACCGGAGGTGTCTGATCAGAGAGACTAACCGGACGTGTCTGATTCGAGATACTAACTAGAGGTGTCTGATCAGAGATACTAACTAGAGGTGTCTGATCAGAGATACTAACTAGAGGTGTCTGATCAGAGATACTAACTAGAGGTGTCTGATCAGAGATACTAACTAGAGGTGTCTGATCAGAGATACTAACTAGAGGTGTCTGATCAGAGATACTAACCGGAGGTGTCTGATCAGAGATACTAACCGGAGGTGTCTGATCAGAGAGACTAACCGGAGGTGTCTGATCAGAGATACTAATGAGAGGTGTCTGATCAGAGATACTAACCGGAGGTGTCTGATCAGAGATACTAACCGGAGGTGTCTGATCAGAGATACTAACCGGAGGTGTCTGATCAGAGATACTAACCGGAGGTGTCTGATCAGAGATACTAACCGGAGGTGTCTGATCAGAGATACTAACCGGAGGTGTCTGATCAGAGATACTAACCGGAGGTGTCTGATCAGAGATACTAACCGGAGGTGTCTGATCAGAGATACTAACCGAGGTGTCTGATCAGAGATACTAACCGGAGGTGTCTGATCAGAGATACTAACCGGAGGTGTCTGATCAGAGAGACTAACCGGAGGTGTCTGATCAGAGATACTAACCGGAGGTGTCTGATCAGAGATACTAACCGGAGGTGTCTGATCAGAGAGACTAACCGGAGGTGTCTGATCAGAGATACTAACCGGAGGTGTCTGATCAGAGATACTAACCGGAGGTGTCTGATCAGAGATACTAACTAGAGGTGTCTGATCAGAGATACTAACCGGAGGTGTCTGATCAGAGATACTAACCGGAGGTGTCTGATCAGAGATACTAACTAGAGGTGTCTGATCAGAGATACTAACCGGAGGTGTCTGATCAGAGATACTAACCGGAGGTGTCTGATCAGAGATACTAACCGGAGGTGTCTGATCAGAGAGACTAACCGGAGGTGTCTGATCAGAGATACTAACCGGAGGTGTCTGATCAGAGATACTAACCGGAGGTGTCTGATCAGAGATACTAACTAGAGGTGTCTGATCAGAGATACTAACCGGAGGTGTCTGATCAGAGATACTAACCGGAGGTGTCTGATCAGAGATACTAACTAGAGGTGTCTGATCAGAGATACTAACCGGAGGTGTCTGATCAGAGAGACTAACCGGAGGTGTCTGATCAGAGATACTAACCGGAGGTGTCTGATCTTCCAGGCCACGGTGTGAAACAGAGTGGAGGAGATGAATAGACCACTAAGCCCCGCCCCGTACAACCAGGCAGCAGCAGCCTGCCATTGGTCCACAGACAGGAAGTAGAGTACAGACCCGCCCACCAGGCTGGGGATGATCCAGAGCTGTGGAGGATAATGGGTAAACGAGGCATTATGGGTAGAACCAGGTAATAATAATAATAATATATGCCATTTAGCTGACGCTTTTATCCAAAGCGACTTACAGTCATGTGTGCATACATTCTACGTATGGGTGGTCCCGGGAATCGAACACACTACCCTGGCGTTACAAGCGCCATGCTCTACCAACTGAGCCACAGAAGGACCACTAGATACAGCAGGGTGAACAGCAGCTGTGTTTCCAGAGATAAGAGATGAATCTGTAGACAGGTTGTGTGTGTAACTCACTCCATGTGTGGCACAGTTGGCAGCGTGTTCGTAGTCTGTAGGCTGGTATCTCCTACTGGATGGAACTCTGCCATTCATGAACCTGGAACACACACACCCAGGACACTGTACATGTTGAATGTGCCTCCTGGCCTCTATAAGTAGTGTCAGACTGTGTCAGGTACTGCTGAGCTCTGACATCCACATTAAAACCTTACTTGGGCTCTATGCATAGCAGCCCGTGTGTGTGTGTGTGTGTGTGTGTGTGTGTGTGTGTGTGTGTGTGTGTGTGTGTGTGTGTGTGTGTGTGTGTGTGTGTGTGTGTGTGTGTGTGTGTGTGTGTGTGTGTGTGTGTGTGTGTGTGTCGTGTCTTTAATCAGCAGTAAATCTCTCAATCCCGGTTTACAGAGAGAGGCACATCTGGACATGTTATGAAACCACATTTCGTAAGTCAACACACACACAAACATCGCAGGGTTCAGGGTAGTGCTTGCTGGACGCCAGGTCAGCTGTACGTTATCTGATTCCACACAGGGTCCCTCAGGCCTAGCAGAAGCTGTGTGACAGGGTAAGGTTCAGGGTAGTGCTTGCTGGACGCCAGGTCAGCTGTACGTTATCTGATTCCACACAGGGTCCCTCAGGCCTAGCAGAAGCTGTGTGACAGGGTAAGGTTCAGGGTAGTGCTTGCTGGACGCCAGGTCAGCTGTACGTTATCTGATTCCACACAGGGTCCCCAGGCCTAGCAGAAGCTGTGTGACAGGGTAAGGTTCAGGGTAGTGCTTGCTGGACGCCAGGTCAGCTGTACGTTATCTGATTCCACACAGGGTCCCTCAGGCCTAGCAGAAGCTGTGTGACAGGGTAAGGTTCAGGGTAGTGCTTGCTGGACGCCAGGTCAGCTGTACGTTATCTGATTCCACACAGGGTCCCTCAGGCCTAGCAGAAGCTGTGTGACAGGGTAAGGTTCAGGGTAGTGCTTGCTGGACGCCAGGTCAGCTGTACGTTATCTGATTCCACACAGGGTCCCCAGGCCTAGCAGAAGCTGTGTGACAGGGTAAGGTTCAGGGTAGTGCTTGCTGGACGCCAGGTCAGCTGTACGTTATCTGATTCCACACAGGGTCCCTCAGGCCTAGCAGAAGCTGTGTGACAGGGTAAGGTTCAGGGTAGTGCTTGCTGGACACCAGGTCAGCTGTACGTTATCTGATTCCACACAGGGTCCCTCAGGCCTAGCAGAAGCTGTGTGACAGGGTAAGGTTCAGGGTAGTGCTTGCTGGACGCCAGGTCAGCTGTACGTTATCTGATTCCACACAGGGTCCCCAGGCCTAGCAGAAGCTGTGTGACAGGGTAAGGTTCAGGGTAGTGCTTGTTGGACGCCAGGTCAGCTGTACGTTATCTGATTCCACACAGGGTCCTCAGGCCTAGCAGAAGCTGTGTGACAGGGTAAGGTTCAGGGTAGTGCTTGCTGGACGCCAGGTCAGCTGTACGTTATCTGATTCCACACAGGGTCCCCAGGCCTAGCAGAAGCTGTGTGACAGGGTAAGGTTCAGGGTAGTGCTTGCTGGACGCCAGGTCAGCTGTACGTTATCTGATTCCACACAGGGTCCCCAGGCCTAGCAGAAGCTGTGTGACAGGGTAAGGTTCAGGGTAGTGCTTGCTGGACGCCAGGTCAGCTGTACGTTATCTGATTCCACACAGGGTCCCTCAGGCCTAGCAGAAGCTGTGTGACAGGGTAAGGTTCAGGGTAGTGCTTGCTGGACACCAGGTCAGCTGTACGTTATCTGATTCCACACAGGGTCCCCAGGCCTCAGGCCTAGCAGAAGCTGTGTGACAGGGTAAGGTTCAGGGTAGTGCTTGCTGGACGCCAGGTCAGCTGTACGTTATCTGATTCCACACAGGGTCCCCAGGCCTAGCAGAAGCTGTGTGACAGGGTAAGGTTCAGGGTAGTGCTTGCTGGACGCCAGGTCAGCTGTACGTTATCTGATTCCACACAGGGTCCCCAGGCCTAGCAGAAGCTGTGTGACAGGGTAAGGTTCAGGGTAGTGCTTGCTGGCGCTGTGTGACAGGTCAGCTGCTGGACGCCAGGTCAGCTGTTATCTGATTCCACACAGGGTCCCCAGGCCTAGCAGAAGCTGTGTGACAGGGTAAGGTTCAGGGTAGTGCTTGCTGGACGCCAGGTCAGCTGTACGTTATCTGATTCCACACAGGGTCCCCAGGCCTAGCAGAAGCTGTGTGACAGGGTAAGGTTCAGGGTAGTGCTTGCTGGACGCCAGGTCAGCTGTACGTTATCTGATTCCACACAGGGTCCCCAGGCCTAGCAGAAGCTGTGTGACAGGGTAAGGTTCAGGGTAGTGCTTGCTGGACGCCAGGTCAGCTGTACGTTATCTGATTCCACACAGGGTCCCCAGGCCTAGCAGAAGCTGTGTGACAGGGTAAGGTTCAGGGTAGTGCTTGCTGGACGCCAGGTCAGCTGTACGTTATCTGATTCCACGGGTCCCCAGGCCTAGCAGAAGCTGTGTGACAGGGTAAGGTTCAATCTGATTCCACACAGGGTCCCCAGGCCTAGCAGAAGCTGTGTGACAGGGTAAGGTTCAGGGTAGTGCTTGCTGGACGCCAGGTCAGCTGTACGTTATCTGATTCCACACAGGGTCCCCAGGCCTAGCAGAAGCTGTGTGACAGGGTAAGGTTCAGGGTAGTGCTTGCTGGACGCCAGGTCAGCTGTACGTTATCTGATTCCACACAGGGTCCCCAGGCCTAGCAGAAGCTGTGTGACAGGGTAAGGTTCAGGGTAGTGCTTGCTGGACGCCAGGTCAGCTGTACGTTATCTGATTCCACACAGGGTCCCCAGGCCTAGCAGAAGCTGTGTGACAGGGTAAGGTTCAGGGTAGTGCTTGCTGGACGCCAGGTCAGCTGTACGTTATCTGATTCCACACAGGGTCCCCAGGCCTAGCAGAAGCTGTGTGACAGGGTAAGGTTCAGGGTAGTGCTTGCTGGACGCCAGGTCAGCTGTACGTTATCTGATTCCACACAGGGTCCCCAGGCCTAGCAGAAGCTGTGTGACAGGGTAAGGTTCAGGGTAGTGCTTGCTGGACGCCAGGTCAGCTGTACGTTATCTGATTCCACACAGGGTCCCCAGGCCTAGCAGAAGCTGTGTGACAGGGTAAGGTTCAGGGTAGTGCTTGCTGGACGCCAGGTCAGCTGTACGTTATCTGATTCCACACAGGGTCCCCAGGCCTAGCAGAAGCTGTGTGACAGGGTAAGGTTCAGGGTAGTGCTTGCTGGACGCCAGGTCAGCTGTACGTTATCTGATTCCACACAGGGTCCCCAGGCCTAGCAGAAGCTGTGTGACAGGGTAAGGTTCAGGGTAGTGCTTGCTGGACGCCAGGTCAGCTGTACGTTATCTGATTCCACACAGGGTCCCCAGGCCTAGCAGAAGCTGTGTGACAGGGTAAGGTTCAGGGTAGTGCTTGCTGGACGCCAGGTCAGCTGTACGTTATCTGATTCCACACAGGGTCCCCAGGCCTAGCAGAAGCTGTGTGACAGGGTAAGGTTCAGGGTAGTGCTTGCTGGACGCCAGGTCAGCTGTACGTTATCTGATTCCACACAGGGTCCCCAGGCCTAGCAGAAGCTGTGTGACAGGGTAAGGTTCAGGGTAGTGCTTGCTGGACGCCAGGTCAGCTGTACGTTATCTGATTCCACACAGGGTCCCCAGGCCTAGCAGAAGCTGTGTGACAGGGTAAGGTTCAGGGTAGTGCTTGCTGGACGCCAGGTCAGCTGTACGTTATCTGATTCCACACAGGGTCCCCAGGCCTAGCAGAAGCTGTGTGACAGGGTAAGGTTCAGGGTAGTGCTTGCTGGACGCCAGGTCAGCTGTACGTTATCTGATTCCACACAGGGTCCCCAGGCCTAGCAGAAGCTGTGTGACAGGGTAAGGTTCAGGGTAGTGCTTGCTGGACGCCAGGTCAGCTGTGGACGTTATCTGATTCCACACAGGGTCCCCAGGCCTAGCAGAAGCTGTGTGACAGGGTAAGGTTCAGGGTAGTGCTTGCTGGACGCCAGGTCAGCTGTACGTTATCTGATTCCACACAGGGTCCCCAGGCCTAGCAGAAGCTGTGTGACAGGGTAAGGTTCAGGGTAGTGCTTGCTGGACGCCAGGTCAGCTGTACGTTATCTGATTCCACACAGGGTCCCCAGGCCTAGCAGAAGCTGTGTGACAGGGTAAGGTTCAGGGTAGTGCTTGCTGGACGCCAGGTCAGCTGTACGTTATCTGATTCCACACAGGGTCCCCAGGCCTAGCAGAAGCTGTGTGACAGGGTAAGGTTCAGGGTAGTGCTTGCTGGACGCCAGGTCAGCTGTACGTTATCTGATTCCACACAGGGTCCCCAGGCCTAGCAGAAGCTGTGTGACAGGGTAAGGTTCAGGGTAGTGCTTGCTGGACGCCAGGTCAGCTGTACGTTATCTGATTCCACACAGGGTCCCCAGGCCTAGCAGAAGCTGTGTGACAGGGTAAGGTTCAGGGTAGTGCTTGCTGGACGCCAGGTCAGCTGTACGTTATCTGATTCCACACAGGGTCCCCAGGCCTAGCAGAAGCTGTGTGACAGGGTAAGGTTCAGGGTAGTGCTTGCTGGACGCCAGGTCAGCTGTACGTTATCTGATTCCACACAGGGTCCCCAGGCCTAGCAGAAGCTGTGTGACAGGGTAAGGTTCAGGGTAGTGCTTGCTGGACGCCAGGTCAGCTGTACGTTATCTGATTCCACACAGGGTCCCCAGGCCTAGCAGAAGCTGTGTGACAGGGTAAGGTTCAGGGTAGTGCTTGCTGGACGCCAGGTCAGCTGTACGTTATCTGATTCCACACAGGGTCCCCAGGCCTAGCAGAAGCTGTGTGACAGGGTAAGGTTCAGGGTAGTGCTTGCTGGACGCCAGGTCAGCTGTACGTTATCTGATTCCACACAGGGTCCCCAGGCCTAGCAGAAGCTGTGTGACAGGGTAAGGTTCAGGGTAGTGCTTGCTGGACGCCAGGTCAGCTGTACGTTATCTGATTCCACACAGGGTCCCCAGGCCTAGCAGAAGCTGTGTGACAGGGTAAGGTTCAGGGTAGTGCTTGCTGGACGCCAGGTCAGCTGTACGTTATCTGATTCCACACAGGGTCCCCAGGCCTAGCAGAAGCTGTGTGACAGGGTAAGGTTCAGGGTAGTGCTTGCTGGACGCCAGGTCAGCTGTACGTTATCTGATTCCACACAGGGTCCCCAGGCCTAGCAGAAGCTGTGTGACAGGGTAAGGTTCAGGGTAGTGCTTGCTGGACGCCAGGTCAGCTGTACGTTATCTGATTCCACACAGGGTCCCCAGGCCTAGCAGAAGCTGTGTGACAGGGTAAGGTTCAGGGTAGTGGGTAAGGTTCTTGCTGGACGCCAGGTCAGCTGTACGTTATCTGATTCCACACAGGGTCCCCAGGCCTAGCAGAAGCTGTGTGACAGGGTAAGGTTCAGGGTAGTGCTTGCTGGACGCCAGGTCAGCTGTACGTTATCTGATTCCACACAGGGTCCCCAGGCCTAGCAGAAGCTGTGTGACAGGGTAAGGTTCAGGGTAGTGCTTGCTGGACGCCAGGTCAGCTGTACGTTATCTGATTCCACACAGGGTCCCCAGGCCTAGCAGAAGCTGTGTGACAGGGTAAGGTTCAGGGTAGTGCTTGCTGGACGCCAGGTCAGCTGTACGTTATCTGATTCCACACAGGGTCCCCAGGCCTAGCAGAAGCTGTGTGACAGGGTAAGGTTCAGGGTAGTGCTTGCTGGACGCCAGGTCAGCTGTACGTTATCTGATTCCACACAGGGTCCCCAGGCCTAGCAGAAGCTGTGTGACAGGGTAAGGTTCAGGGTAGTGCTTGCTGGACGCCAGGTCAGCTGTACGTTATCTGATTCCACACAGGGTCCCCAGGCCTAGCAGAAGCTGTGTGACAGGGTAAGGTTCAGGGTAGTGCTTGCTGGACGCCAGGTCAGCTGTACGTTATCTGATTCCACACAGGGTCCCCAGGCCTAGCAGAAGCTGTGTGACAGGGTAAGGTTCAGGGTAGTGCTTGCTGGACGCCAGGTCAGCTGTACGTTATCTGATTCCACACAGGGTCCCCAGGCCTAGCAGAAGCTGTGTGACAGGGTAAGGTTCAGGGTAGTGCTTGCTGGACGCCAGGTCAGCTGTACGTTATCTGATTCCACACAGGGTCCCCAGGCCTAGCAGAAGCTGTGTGACAGGGTAAGGTTCAGGGTAGTGCTTGCTGGACGCCAGGTCAGCTGTACGTTATCTGATTCCACACAGGGTCCCCAGGCCTAGCAGAAGCTGTGTGACAGGGTAAGGTTCAGGGTAGTGCTTGCTGGACGCCAGGTCAGCTGTACGTTATCTGATTCCACACAGGGTCCCCAGGCCTAGCAGAAGCTGTGTGACAGGGTAAGGTTCAGGGTAGTGCTTGCTGGACGCCAGGTCAGCTGTACGTTATCTGATTCCACACAGGGTCCCCAGGCCTAGCAGAAGCTGTGTGACAGGGTAAGGTTCAGGGTAGTGCTTGCTGGACGCCAGGTCAGCTGTACGTTATCTGATTCCACACAGGGTCCCCAGGCCTAGCAGAAGCTGTGTGACAGGGTAAGGTTCAGGGTAGTGCTTGCTGGACGCCAGGTCAGCTGTGTGACGTTATCTGATTCCACACAGGGTCCCCAGGCCTAGCAGAAGCTGTGTGACAGGGTAAGGTTCAGGGTAGTGCTTGCTGGACGCCAGGTCAGCTGTACGTTATCTGATTCCACACAGGGTCCCCAGGCCTAGCAGAAGCTGTGTGACAGGGTAAGGTTCAGGGTAGTGCTTGCTGGACGCCAGGTCAGCTGTACGTTATCTGATTCCACACAGGGTCCCCAGGCCTAGCAGAAGCTGTGTGACAGGGTAAGGTTCAGGGTAGTGCTTGCTGGACGCCAGGTCAGCTGTACGTTATCTGATTCCACACAGGGTCCCCAGGCCTAGCAGAAGCTGTGTGACAGGGTAAGGTTCAGGGTAGTGCTTGCTGGACGCCAGGTCAGCTGTACACAGGGTCCCCAGGCCTAGCAGAAGCTGTGTGACGTTATCTGATTCCACACAGGGTCCCCAGGCCTAGCAGAAGCTGTGTGACAGGGTAAGGTTCAGGGTAGTGCTTGCTGGACGCCAGGTCAGCTGTACGTTATCTGATTCCACACAGGGTCCCCAGGCCTAGCAGAAGCTGTGTGACAGGGTAAGGTTCAGGGTAGTGCTTGCTGGACGCCAGGTCAGCTGTACGTTATCTGATTCCACACAGGGTCCCCAGGCCTAGCAGAAGCTGTGTGACAGGGTAAGGTTCAGGGTAGTGCTTGCTGGACGCCAGGTCAGCTGTACGTTATCTGATTCCACACAGGGTCCCCAGGCCTAGCAGAAGCTGTGTGACAGGGTAAGGTTCAGGGTAGTGCTTGCTGGACGCCAGGTCAGCTGTACGTTATCTGATTCCACACAGGGTCCCCAGGCCTAGCAGAAGCTGTGTGACAGGGTAAGGTTCAGGGTAGTGCTTGCTGGACGCCAGGTCAGCTGTACGTTATCTGATTCCACACAGGGTCCCCAGGCCTAGCAGAAGCTGTGTGACAGGGTAAGGTTCAGGGTAGTGCTTGCTGGACGCCAGGTCAGCTGTACGTTATCTGATTCCACACAGGGTCCCCAGGCCTAGCAGAAGCTGTGTGACAGGGTAAGGTTCAGGGTAGTGCTTGCTGGACGCCAGGTCAGCTGTACGTTATCTGATTCCACACAGGGTCCCCAGGCCTAGCAGAAGCTGTGTGACAGGGTAAGGTTCAGGGTAGTGCTTGCTGGACGCCAGGTCAGCTGTACGTTATCTGATTCCACACAGGGTCCCCAGGCCTAGCAGAAGCTGTGTGACAGGGTAAGGTTCAGGGTAGTGCTTGCTGGACGCCAGGTCAGCTGTACGTTATCTGATTCCACACAGGGTCCCCAGGCCTAGCAGAAGCTGTGTGACAGGGTAAGGTTCAGGGTAGTGCTTGCTGGACGCCAGGTCAGCTGTACGTTATCTGATTCCACACAGGGTCCCCAGGCCTAGCAGAAGCTGTGTGACAGGGTAAGGTTCAGGGTAGTGCTTGCTGGACGCCAGGTCAGCTGTACGTTATCTGATTCCACACAGGGTCCCCAGGCCTAGCAGAAGCTGTGTGACAGGGTAAGGTTCAGGGTAGTGCTTGCTGGACGCCAGGTCAGCTGTACGTTATCTGATTCCACACAGGGTCCCCAGGCCTAGCAGAAGCTGTGTGACAGGGTAAGGTTCAGGGTAGTGCTTGCTGGACGCCAGGTCAGCTGTACGTTATCTGATTCCACACAGGGTCCCCAGGCCTAGCAGAAGCTGTGTGACAGGGTAAGGTTCAGGGTAGTGCTTGCTGGACGCCAGGTCAGCTGTACGTTATCTGATTCCACACAGGGTCCCCAGGCCTAGCAGAAGCTGTGTGACAGGGTAAGGTTCAGGGTAGTGCTTGCTGGACGCCAGGTCAGCTGTACGTTATCTGATTCCACACAGGGTCCCCAGGCCTAGCAGAAGCTGTGTGACAGGGTAAGGTTCAGGGTAGTGCTTGCTGGACGCCAGGTCAGCTGTACGTTATCTGATTCCACACAGGGTCCCCAGGCCTAGCAGAAGCTGTGTGACAGGGTAAGGTTCAGGGTAGTGCTTGCTGGACGCCAGGTCAGCTGTACGTTATCTGATTCCACACAGGGTCCCCAGGCCTAGCAGAAGCTGTGTGACAGGGTAAGGTTCAGGGTAGTGCTTGCTGGACGCCAGGTCAGCTGTACGTTATCTGATTCCACACAGGGTCCCCAGGCCTAGCAGAAGCTGTGTGACAGGGTAAGGTTCAGGGTAGTGCTTGCTGGACGCCAGGTCAGCTGTACGTTATCTGATTCCACACAGGGTCCCCAGGCCTAGCAGAAGCTGTGTGACAGGGTAAGGTTCAGGGTAGTGCTTGCTGGACGCCAGGTCAGCTGTACGTTATCTGATTCCACACAGGGTCCCCAGGCCTAGCAGAAGCTGTGTGACAGGGTAAGGTTCAGGGTAGTGCTTGCTGGACGCCAGGTCAGCTGTACGTTATCTGATTCCACACAGGGTCCCCAGGCCTAGCAGAAGCTGTGTGACAGGGTAAGGTTCAGGGTAGTGCTTGCTGGACGCCAGGTCAGCTGTACGTTATCTGATTCCACACAGGGTCCCCAGGCCTAGCAGAAGCTGTGTGACAGGGTAAGGTTCAGGGTAGTGCTTGCTGGACGCCAGGTCAGCTGTACGTTATCTGATTCCACACAGGGTCCCCAGGCCTAGCAGAAGCTGTGTGACAGGGTAAGGTTCAGGGTAGTGCTTGCTGGACGCCAGGTCAGCTGTACGTTATCTGATTCCACACAGGGTCCCCAGGCCTAGCAGAAGCTGTGTGACAGGGTAAGGTTCAGGGTAGTGCTTGCTGGACGCCAGGTCAGCTGTACGTTATCTGATTCCACACAGGGTCCCCAGGCCTAGCAGAAGCTGTGTGACAGGGTAAGGTTCAGGGTAGTGCTTGCTGGCCTACGCCAGGTCAGCTGTACGTTATCTGATTCCACACAGGGTCCCCAGGCCTAGCAGAAGCTGTGTGACAGGGTAAGGTTCAGGGTAGTGCTTGCTGGACGCCAGGTCAGCTGTACGTTATCTGATTCCACACAGGGTCCCCAGGCCTAGCAGAAGCTGTGTGACAGGGTAAGGTTCAGGGTAGTGCTTGCTGGACGCCAGGTCAGCTGTACGTTATCTGATTCCACACAGGGTCCCCAGGCCTAGCAGAAGCTGTGTGACAGGGTAAGGTTCAGGGTAGTGCTTGCTGGACGCCAGGTCAGCTGTACGTTATCTGATTCCACACAGGGTCCCCAGGCCTAGCAGAAGCTGTGTGACAGGGTAAGGTTCAGGGTTCAGGGCTAGTGCTTGCTGGACGCCAGGTCAGCTGTACGTTATCTGATTCCACACAGGGTCCCCAGGCCTAGCAGAAGCTGTGTGACAGGGTAAGGTTCAGGGTAGTGCTTGCTGGACGCCAGGTCAGCTGTACGTTATCTGATTCCACACAGGGTCCCCAGGCCTAGCAGAAGCTGTGTGACAGGGTAAGGTTCAGGGTAGTGCTTGCTGGACGCCAGGTCAGCTGTACGTTATCTGATTCCACACAGGGTCCCCAGGCCTAGCAGAAGCTGTGTGACAGGGTAAGGTTCAGGGTAGTGCTTGCTGGACGCCAGGTCAGCTGTACGTTATCTGATTCCACACAGGGTCCCCAGGCCTAGCAGAAGCTGTGTGACAGGGTAAGGTTCAGGGTAGTGCTTGCTGGACGCCAGGTCAGCTGTACGTTATCTGATTCCACACAGGGTCCCCAGGCCTAGCAGAAGCTGTGTGACAGGGTAAGGTTCAGGGTAGTGCTTGCTGGACGCCAGGTCAGCTGTACGTTATCTGATTCCACACAGGGTCCCCAGGCCTAGCAGAAGCTGTGTGACAGGGTAAGGTTCAGGGTAGTGCTTGCTGGACGCCAGGTCAGCTGTACGTTATCTGATTCCACACAGGGTCCCCAGGCCTAGCAGAAGCTGTGTGACAGGGTAAGGTTCAGGGTAGTGCTTGCTGGACGCCAGGTCAGCTGTACGTTATCTGATTCCACACAGGGTCCCCAGGCCTAGCAGAAGCTGTGTGACAGGGTAAGGTTCAGGGTAGTGCTTGCTGGACGCCAGGTCAGCTGTACGTTATCTGATTCCACACAGGGTCCCCAGGCCTAGCAGAAGCTGTGTGACAGGGTAAGGTTCAGGGTAGTGCTTGCTGGACGCCAGGTCAGCTGTACGTTATCTGATTCCACACAGGGTCCCCAGGCCTAGCAGAAGCTGTGTGACAGGGTAAGGTTCAGGGTAGTGCTTGCTGGACGCCAGGTCAGCTGTACGTTATCTGATTCCACACAGGGTCCCCAGGCCTAGCAGAAGCTGTGTGACAGGGTAAGGTTCAGGGTAGTGCTTGCTGGACGCCAGGTCAGCTGTACGTTATCTGATTCCACACAGGGTCCCCAGGCCTAGCAGAAGCTGTGTGACAGGGTAAGGTTCAGGGTAGTGCTTGCTGGACGCCAGGTCAGCTGTACGTTATCTGATTCCACACAGGGTCCCCAGGCCTAGCAGAAGCTGTGTGACAGGGTAAGGTTCAGGGTAGTGCTTGCTGGACGCCAGGTCAGCTGTACGTTATCTGATTCCACACAGGGTCCCCAGGCCTAGCAGAAGCTGTGTGACAGGGTAAGGTTCAGGGTAGTGCTTGCTGGACGCCAGGTCAGCTGTACGTTATCTGATTCCACACAGGGTCCCCAGGCCTAGCAGAAGCTGTGTGACAGGGTAAGGTTCAGGGTAGTGCTTGCTGGACGCCAGGTCAGCTGTACGTTATCTGATTCCACACAGGGTCCCCAGGCCTAGCAGAAGCTGTGTGACAGGGTAAGGTTCAGGGTAGTGCTTGCTGGACGCCAGGTCAGCTGTACGTTATCTGATTCCACACAGGGTCCCCAGGCCTAGCAGAAGCTGTGTGACAGGGTAAGGTTCAGGGTCAGTGCTTGCCCCAGGCCTAGCAGAAGCTGTGTGACAGGGTAAGGTTCAGGGTAGTGCTTGCTGGACGCCAGGTCAGCTGTACGTTATCTGATTCCACACAGGGTCCCCAGGCCTAGCAGAAGCTGTGTGACAGGGTAAGGTTCAGGGTAGTGCTTGCTGGACGCCAGGTCAGCTGTACGTTATCTGATTCCACACAGGGTCCCCAGGCCTAGCAGAAGCTGTGTGACAGGGTAAGGTTCAGGGTAGTGCTTGCTGGACGCCAGGTCAGCTGTACGTTATCTGATTCCACACAGGGTCCCCAGGCCTAGCAGAAGCTGTGTGACAGGGTAAGGTTCAGGGTAGTGCTTGCTGGACGCCAGGTCAGCTGTACGTTATCTGATTCCACACAGGGTCCCCAGGCCTAGCAGAAGCTGTGTGACAGGGTAAGGTTCAGGGTAGTGCTTGCTGGACGCCAGGTCAGCTGTACGTTATCTGATTCCACACAGGGTCCCCAGGCCTAGCAGAAGCTGTGTGACAGGGTAAGGTTCAGGGTAGTGCTTGCTGGACGCCAGGTCAGCTGTAGGTTATCTGTTATCTGATTCCACACAGGGTCCCCAGGCCTAGCAGAAGCTGTGTGACAGGGTAAGGTTCAGGGTAGTGCTTGCTGGACGCCAGGTCAGCTGTACGTTATCTGATTCCACACAGGGTCCCCAGGCCTAGCAGAAGCTGTGTGACAGGGTAAGGTTCAGGGTAGTGCTTGCTGGACGCCAGGTCAGCTGTACGTTATCTGATTCCACACAGGGTCCCCAGGCCTAGCAGAAGCTGTGTGACAGGGTAAGGTTCAGGGTAGTGCTTGCTGGACGCCAGGTCAGCTGTACGTTATCTGATTCCACACAGGGTCCCCAGGCCTAGCAGAAGCTGTGTGACAGGGTAAGGTTCAGGGTAGTGCTTGCTGGACGCCAGGTCAGCTGTACGTTATCTGATTCCACACAGGGTCCCCAGGCCTAGCAGAAGCTGTGTGACAGGGTAAGGTTCAGGGTAGTGCTTGCTGGACGCCAGGTCAGCTGTACGTTATCTGATTCCACACAGGGTCCCCAGGCCTAGCAGAAGCTGTGTGACAGGGTAAGGTTCAGGGTAGTGCTTGCTGGACGCCAGGTCAGCTGTACGTTATCTGATTCCACACAGGGTCCCCAGGCCTAGCAGAAGCTGTGTGACAGGGTAAGGTTCAGGGTAGTGCTTGCTGGACGCCAGGTCAGCTGTACGTTATCTGATTCCACACAGGGTCCCTCAGGCCTAGCAGAAGCTGTGTGACAGGGTAAGGTTCAGGGTAGTGCTTGCTGGACGCCAGGTCAGCTGTACGTTATCTGATTCCACACAGGGTCCCCAGGCCTAGCAGAAGCTGTGTGACAGGGTAAGGTTCAGGGTAGTGCTTGCTGGACGCCAGGTCAGCTGTACGTTATCTGATTCCACACAGGGTCCCCAGGCCTAGCAGAAGCTGTGTGACAGGGTAAGGTTCAGGGTAGTGCTTGCTGGACGCCAGGTCAGCTGTACGTTATCTGATTCCACACAGGGTCCCCAGGCCTAGCAGAAGCTGTGTGACAGGGTAAGGTTCAGGGTAGTGCTTGCTGGACGCCAGGTCAGCTGTACGTTATCTGATTCCACACAGGGTCCCCAGGCCTAGCAGAAGCTGTGTGACAGGGTAAGGTTCAGGGTAGTGCTTGCTGGACGCCAGGTCAGCTGTACGTTATCTGATTCCACACAGGGTCCCCAGGCCTAGCAGAAGCTGTGTGACAGGGTAAGGTTCAGGGTAGCTATTTACTTCCATGTTGTGGTTGGTTAGTTGCCTCATTCCACATATTGTGTTAAATCTGTTTCAGTATTTTCTCTAAATCCCTTTCAGTATTTTCTCTAAATCCCTTTCAGTATTTTCTCTAAATCCCTTTCTACCATTTCGATATATAAGATGATCCATTTCCCCATATAAAGGTTTTAGTTACCCAGAGAGGGACAGGATGTGGAGGCTGCTCTAACAGGCCTTATTCAGCTCATAAAGGTTTTAGTTACCCAGAGAGGGACAGGATGTGGAGGCTGCTCTAACAGGCCTTATTCAGCTCATAAAGGTTTTAGTTACCGAGAGAGGGATAGGATGTGGAGGCTGCTCTAACAGGCCTTATTCAGCTCATAAAGGTTTTAGTTACCTAGAGAGGTACAGGGTGTGGAGGCTGCTCTAACAGGCCTTATTCAGCTCATAAAGGTTTTAGTTACCTAGAGAGGGACAGGATGTGGAGGCTGCTCTAACAGGCCTTATTCAGCTCATAAAGGTTTTAGTTACCTAGAGAGGGACGGGATGTGGAGGCTGCTCTAACAGGCCTTATTCAGCTCATAAAGGTTTTAGTTACCTAGAGAGGGACAGGATGTGGAGGCTGCTCTAACATGCCTTATTCAGCTCATAAAGGTTTTAGTTACCTAGAGAGGGACAGGATGTGGAGGCTGCTCTAACAGGCCTTATTCAGCTCATAAAGGTTTTAGTTACCTAGAGAGGGACAGGATGTGGAGGCTGCTCTAACAGGCCTCATTCAGCTCATAAAGGTTTTAGTTACCTAGAGAGGTACAGGATGTTGGAGGCTGCTCTAACAGGCCTCATTCAGCTCATAAAGGTTTTAGTTACCTAGAGAGGGACAGGATGTGGAGGCTGCTCTAACAGGCCTTACTCAGCTCATAAAGGTTTTAGTTACCTAGAGAGACCAGGATGTGGAGGCTGCTCTAACAGGCCTTAATCAGCTCATAAAGGTTTTAGTTACCTAGAGAGGGACAGGATGTGGAGGCTGCTCTAACAGGCCTTACTCAGCTCATAAAGGTTTTAGTTACCTAGAGAGGGACAGGATGTGGAGGCTGCTCTAACAGGCCTTATTCAGCTCATAAAGGTTTTAGTTACCTAGAGAGGGACAGGATGTGGAGGCTGCTCTAACAGGCCTTATTCAGCTCATAAAGGTTTTAGTTACCTAGAGAGGGACAGGATGTGGAGGCTGCTCTAACAGGCCTTATTCAGCTCATAAAGGTTTTAGTTACCTAGAGAGGGACAGGATGTGGAGGCTGCTCTAACAGGCCTTACTCAGCTCATAAAGGTTTTAGTTACCTAGAGAGGGACAGGATGCGGAGGCTGCTCTAACAGGCCTTACTCAGCTCATAAAGGTTTAGAGGTGCTGATTTGTGAACTGAGATGTTAGAGCAACGCTGGAGCAAAAGCCTAGACTACCAGAGAGGATGGTTGGTCTCACTGTGGTCCATCACTCTCCTAGACTACCAGTATCTCTTCAGTAGCAGAGTGAGAGGATGGTTGGTCTCACTATGGTCCATCACTCTCCTAGACTACCAGTATCTCTTCAGTAGCAGAGTGAGAGGATGGTTGGTCTCAATGTGGTCCATCACTCTCCTAGACTACCAGTATCTCTTCAGTAGCAGAGTGAGAGGATGGTTGGTCTCACTGTGGTCCATCACTCTCCTAGACTACCAGTATCTCTTCAGTAGCAGAGTGAGAGGATGGTTGGTCTCACTGTGGTCCATCACTCTCCTAGACTACCAGTATCTCTTCAGTAGCAGAGTGAGAGGATGGTTGGTCTCACTGTGGTCCATCACTCTCCTAGACTACCAGTATCTCTTCAGTAGCAGAGTGAGAGGATGGTTGGTCTCACTGTGGTCCATCACCCTAACCCTACTCTCCAGTATCTCTTCAGTAGCAGAGTGAGAGGATGGTTGGTCTCACTGTGGTCCATCACCCTAACCCTACTCTCCAGTATCTCTTCAGTAGCAGAGTGAGAGGATGGTTGGTCTCACTGTGGTCCATCACCCTAACCCTACTCTCCAGTATCTCTTCAGTAGCAGAGTGAGAGGATGGTTGGTCTCACTGTGGTCCATCACTCTAACCCTACTCTCCAGTATCTCTTCAGTAGCAGAGTGAGAGGATGGTTGGTCTCACTGTGGTCCATCACTCTCCTAGTCTACCAGTATCTCTTCAGTAGCAGAGTGAGAGGATGGTTGGTCTCACTGTGGTCCATCACTCTCCTAGACTACCAGTATCTCTTCAGTAGCAGAGTGAGAGGATGGTTGGTCTCACTGTGGTCCATCACCCTAACCCTACTCTCCAGTATCTCTGGTAGTATCTCTGACTCGGTACCGGTAGTCCCTGTATATAGTCTTGTTATTGTTATGTACTTTTCTTGTGTTACTTTTAGATGTATTTTTAATTACTAAATATTTTCTTAACCAACATTGCAGTTCAAGAAATAGAGTTAAGGGCTTGTAAGTAAGTATTTCTCGCTAAGGTCTACTACACCTGTTGTATTCAGCGTATGTGACACACAACATGTGATTTGAATCAGCTAATGGACAACAGGCGTGTGTGTCTCAGTGAGCCTGAAGGGACAAAGGCTCTGATCAGAGAAAGCATTGTTATCGTCCAAAAGAGGGGCACTCTGCCTCCAACTCTGCCTATATCTCCCCCTCCATTCTCTCACTCCCTCTCTCCACCTCCATCTTCCCCCTCTTTTTCTCTCCCCACTCTCTCCCTCTCTCTTCCTGTCTTTCTCTATCATTAGTGTGAGTGGCCAAGGCTGATCTAACAACCCTCCTATGGTATCAGCGTTATAATGGAGCACACACACTAGGGGGGTGGCTGTGTCTACCTCGGCTGAGCTTGAACTTTCACCTGCTCTCTCTCTCACATTCCGCTTGTTGCGTTAGAATGGGAAACTATAATCTACAGCAGTGGACAGAATGTTAGTAATGCTGAATATCAGACGCCTGATCCACCGGCTCTTTAAATCTAAGAGGATCTGTTTCTGAATCCTGCTGGTGGCAAGACACACACACACACACACAGACAGACAGACAGACAGACAGACAGACAGACAGACAGACAGACAGACAGACAGACAGACAGACAGACAGACAGACAGACAGACAGACAGACAGACAGACAGACAGACAGACAGACAGACAGACAGACAGACAGACAGACAGACAGACAGACAGACAGACAGACAGACAGACAGACACACAGACACACACACACACACACACACACACACAGACACACACACACACACACACACACACAGACACACAGACACACACACACAGACACACAGACACACAGACACACAGACACACAGACAGACACAGACACACACACACACACACACACACACACACACACAGACACACAGACACACACAGACACACACACACACACACACAGACAGACACACACACAGACACAGACACACAGACACACACACACACACACACACACACTTGTCCCCACAGCGCATCGGTGCACATGGCTTCACATCAGCTAGCAAAACACCTATCTCGAACTGTCAACCAACCTAACCCCAACTGTCACACCAACCTAACCCCAACACAACCTAACCCCAACACACACAACCAACCACAACCCAGACAACCAGACAACCAACCTAACCCACAACTGTCAACCAACCTAACCCCAACCAACCTAACACCCAACCGTCAACCAACCTAACCCCAACTGTCAACCAACCTAACCCCAACTGTCAACCAACCTAACCCCAACCGTTAACAAACCTAACCCCAACTAGCAACAAACCTAACCCCAACTGTCAACCAACCTAACCCCAACTGTCAACCAACCTAACCCCAAATGTCAACCAACCTAACCCCAACCGTCAACAAACCTAACCCCAACTGTCAACCAACCTAACCCCAACTGTCAACCAACCTAACCCCAACTGTCAACCAACCTAACCCCAACCGTCAACCAACCTAACCCCAACCGTCAACCAACCTAACCCCAACTGTCAACCAACCTAACCCCAACCGTCAACCAACCTAACCCCAACCGTCTAGCAACCTAACCCCAACCGTCAACCAACCTAACCCCAACCGTAAACCAACCTAACCCCAAACGTCAACCAACCCAGCCTAACCCCAACTGTCAACCAACCTAACCCCAACTGTCAACCAACCTAACCCCAACCGTCAACCAACCTAACCCCAACCGTCAACCAACCTAACCCCAACCGTCAACCAACCTAAACCCAACCGTCAACCAACCTAACCCCAACCGTCAACCAACCTAACCCCAACCGTCAACCAACCTAACCCCAACCGTCAACCAACCTAACCCCAACTGTCAACCAACCTAACCCCAACTGTCAACCAACCTAACCCCAACCGTCAACCAACCTAACCCCAACTGTCAACAAACCTAACCCCAACCGTTAACAAACCTAACCCCAACTGTCAACAAACCTAACCCCAACCGTTAACAAACCTAACCCCAACTGTCAACAAACCTAACCCCAACCGTTAACAAACCTAACCCCAACTGTCAACCAACCTAACTCCAACCGTCAACCAACGTAACCCCAACCGCCAACCAACCTAACCCCAACCGTCAACCAACCTAACTCCAACCAACGTAACCCCAACCGCCAACCAACCTAACCCCAACTGTCAACCAACCTAACCCCAACCGTCAACCAACCGACAAACAACAATATTAGTTAAGTAGTTCAATAAAAGATCACTTTATCAAACAGAACTTTATCAGAGATATATTAATTCCTCTGTCGAGAATAATATTCTGCCTACCTTCCATATCGGCTCTTCTTGAAGTCCATACCGGAGACCAAATTTATCTGTTTCACTTGTTACTGTTCTCAACTAGCGAGGCAACAACAGATTTCCCTGTGTGTCTGTACACAAAAAGGAGCTGGGAGAGAGGAGGGAGGGAGGGAGGGAGGGGGGAGAGGGAGGGAGGGAGGGAGGGAGGGAGGGAGGGAGGGAGGGAGGGAGGGGGGGAGGGAGGAGGGAGAGGGGAGGGAGGGAGGGGAGGGAGGGGAGGGAGGGAGGGAGGGAGGGAGGGAGGGAGGGAGGGAGGGAGGGAGGGGGAGGGAGGGAGGGGAGGGAGGGAGGGAGGGAGGGAGGGAGGGGGAGGGAGGGAGGGAGGGAGGGAGGGAGGGAGGGAGGGGGAGGGGGGGGAGGGAGGGAGGGAGGGAGGGGAGGGAGGGAGGGGGAGGAGGGAGGGAGGGAGGGGGAGGGAGGGAGGGGGAGGGAGGGAGGGAGGGAGGGAGAGGGAGGGGGAGGGGGGAGGGAGGGAGGGGGAGGGAGGGAGGGAGGGAGGGAGGGAGGGAGGGAGAGGGAGGGAGGGAGGGAGGGAGGGGAGGGGGAGGGAGGGGGAGGGAGGGAGGGGGGAGGGAGGGAAGAGGGAGGGAGGGAGGGAGGGAGGGGGAGAGGGGAGGGAGAGGAGGGAGGGGGGAGGGAGGGGGAGGGGAGGGAGGGAGAGGGAGGGAGGGAGGGGGAGGAGGGAGAGGGAGGGAGGGAGGGAGGGAGGGGGGGAGAGGGAGGGAGGGAGGGAGGGGGAGGGAGAGGGAGAGGGGGAGGGAGGGAGGGAGGGGAGAGGGAGGGAGGGAGGGGGAGAGGGAGGGAGGGAGGGAGGGAGGGGGAGAGGGAGGGAGGGAGGGAGGGAGGGGGAGAGGGGGAGGGAGAGGGAGGGGGAGGGAGGGGGGAGGGAGGGGGAGAGGGAGACCTAGGGGGGGGGGAGGGAGGGAGGGAGGGAGGGAGGGAGGGGGGAGAGGGAGGGAGGGAGGGAGGGAGGGGGGAGGGGGAGAGGGAGGGAGGGAGGGAGGGAGGGGAGAGAGGGAGGGGAGAGGGAGGGAGAGGGGAGGGGGAGGGAGGGAGGGAGGGGGAGGGAGGGAGGGAGGGAGAGGGAGGGAGGGAGGGGGGAGAGGGAGGGAGGGAGGGAGGGAGGGGGAGAGGGAGGGAGGGAGGGAGGGGGAGGGAGGGGGAGAGAGAGAGAGGGAGGGAGGGGAGGGAGAGGGAGGAGGAGGGAGGGAGGGAGGGAGGGGGAGGGAGGGAGGGAGGGAGGGAGGGAGAGGGAGGGAGGGAGGGAGGGAGGGAGGGAGAGGGAGGGAGGGAGGGGGAGGGAGGGGAGAGAGGGAGGGAGGGAGGGGGAGAGGGAGGGAGGGAGGGGGAGAGGGAGGGAGGGAGGGAGGGGGAGAGAGGGAGGGAGGGAGGGGAGGGAGACCAAGAGGGAGGGAGGGAGGGAGGGAGGGGGAGGGAGGGAGGGAGGGAGGGGGAGGGAGGGAGGGAGGGAGGGAGAGGGAGGGAGGGAGGGGGAGGGAGAGGGAGGGAGGGAGGGAGGGAGGGAGGGAGGGAGGGAGGGGGAGAGGGAGGGGAGGGAGGGAGGGGGAGAGGGAGGGAGGGAGGGAGGGAGGGAGGGAGGGGAGAGGAGGGAGGGAGGGAGGGAGGGGGAGACCAGGGAGGGAGGGGGAGGGAGGGAGGGAGGGAGGGAGAGGGAGGGACCTCAGGGAGGGGGAGGGAGGGAGGGAGGGAGGGAGGGGGAGAGAGGGAGGGGAGGGAGAGGGAACCAGGGAACCCCAGGGAGGGAGGGACCCCAGGGAGGGAGGGAGGGAGAGGGGGGGAGGGAGGGAGGGAGGGAGGGAGGGGGAGGGAGGGACCTAACCCCAGGGAGGGAGGGAGGGAGGGAGGGGGAGAGGGAGGGAGGGAGGGGGAGGGGGAGGGAGGGAGGGAGGGGGAGGGGAGGGAGGGGGGAGGAGAGGGAGGGAGGGAGGGAGGGGGAGGGAGGGAGGGAGGGGGAGGGAGAGGGAGAGAGGGAGGGAGGGAGGGGGGAGGGAGGGAGGGAGGGAGGGAGGGAGGGAGGGGAGGGAGAGGGAGGGGGGAGGGAGGGAGGGGGAGGGAGGGAGGGAGGGGAGAGGGAGGGAGGGAGGGAGGGAGGGAGGGAGGAGGGAGGGAGGGGGGAGGGGAGGGAGGGAGGGAGGGGGAGGGGGAGAGGGAGGGGAGGGAGGGGAGGGGGAGAGGAGAGGGGAGGGAGGGGGGAGAGGGAGGGAGGGAGGGAGGGAGGGGGAGGGGAGGGAGGGAGGGAGGGAGGGAGGGAGGGAGGGAGGGAGGGAGGGCTTCCAGGGAGGGAGGGAGGGAGAGGGAGGGAGAGAGGAGAGGGAGGGGGAGAGGGAGGGGGAGGGGAGGGAGGGACCCCAAGGGAGGGAGGGGAGGGAGGGAGGGAGGGGGAGAGGGAGGGAGGGAGGGGGAGAGGGAGGGAGGGAGGGAGGGAGGGGGGAGGGAGGGAGGGAGGGAGGGAGGGAGGGGGAGGGAGGGAGGGAGAGGGAGGGAGGGAGGGAGGGAGGGAGGGAGGGGGAGGGAGGGAGGGAGGGAGGGAGGGAGGGGGAGGGAGGGAGGGGGAGGGAGGGGAAGGGAGGGACCCCAAGGGAGGGAGGGAGGGAACCGTCAAGGGAGGGAGGGGGAGGGAGAGGGAGAGAGGGAGGGAGGGGGAGAGGGAGGGACCTAGGGAGGGGGAGAGGGAGGGAGGGAGGGAGGGAGGGAGGGGGAGAGAGGGAGGGAGGGGGAGAACCCAGGGAGGGAGAGGGAGGGAGGGAGGGAGGGAGGGGGAGGGAGGGAGGGAGGGAGGAGGGGGGGGGAGGGAGGGAGGGAGAGGGAGGGAGGGAGGGAGGGAGGGAGGGGGAGGGGAGGGAGGGGGAGAGAGGGAGGGAGGGAGGGGGGAGGGAGGGAGGGAGGGAGGGGAGGGAGGGAGGGAGGGGGAGAGGGAGGGAGGGAGGGGGAGGGAGGGGGAGAGAGAGAGGGGGAGGGAGGGGAGAGAGAGAGGGAGGGAGGGGAGGGGGAGGGGGGAGGGAGGGAGGGAGGGGGGGGAGGGAGGGAGGGAGGGAGGAGGGGGGAGAGGGAGGGAGGGAGGGAGGGAGGGGAGGGGGAGGGGAGGGAGGGAGGGAGGGAGAGGGAGGGAGGGAGGGGGGGGAGGGAGGGAGGGAGGGAGGGAGGGGCTGGGAGAGAGGGAGGGAGGGAGGGAGGGAGGGGGAGGGAGGGAGGGAGGGAGGGAGAGAGGGAGGGAGGGGGAGAGGGAGGGAGGGAGGGGGAGAGGGAGGGAGGGGAGAGAGGGGGAGAGGGAGGGAGGGAGGGAGGGAGGGAGGGATGGGAGGGAGGGAGGGAGGGAGGGAGGGAGGGAGAGATTAAGGGAGGGGGAGGGAGGGGGAGGGAAGGGATCAGGAGGGAGGGAGGGAGGGAGGAGGGAGGGAGGGGGGAGGGAGGGAGGGAGGGAGGGGGATAAGGGAGGGAGGGGGGAGGGAGGGGGAGGGAGGGTTAGAGGGAGGGAGGGAGAGGAGGGAGGGAGGGAGGGAGGGAGGGAGGGAGGGAGGGAGGGAGGGAGGGAGGGAGGGAGGGAGGGAGGGACTCACATACGCTGCTGCTACTATACCTACTCAGAGAGGCTACTGTTACTCTGTTTATTATCTATCCTGATTGATGTGTCACTTTACCCATACCTACTCATTAACATCTGCTAACCATGTGTATGTGACCATTAACATCTGCTAACCATGTGACCATTAACATCTGCTAACCATGTGACCATTAACATCTGCTAACCATGTGACCATTAACATCTGCTAACCATGTGTGTATGTGACCATTAACATCTGCTAACCATGTGGATGTGACCATTAACATCTGCTAACCATGTGGATGTGACCATTAACATCTGCTAACCATGTGGATGTGACCATTAACATCTGCTAACCATGTGTATGTGACCATTAACATCTGCTAACCATGTGTATGTGACCATTAACATCTGCTAACCATGTGTAGGTGACTATTAACATCTGCTAACCATGTGTATGTGATCATCAACATCTGCTAACCATGTGACCATTAACATCTGCTAACCATGTGACCATTAACATCTGCTAACCATGTGACCATTAACATCTGCTAACCATGTGACCATTAACATCTGCTAACCATGTGACCATTAACATCTGCTAACCATGTGACCATTAACATCTGCTAACCATGTGTGTGTGACCATTAACATCTGCTAACCATGTGACCATTAACATCTGCTAACCATGTGTGTGTGACCATTAACATCTGCTAACCATGTGACCATTAACATCTGCTATATATATATATATATATATATATATATATATTCACATACAGTATATATATATATATATTATATACAGGGCCTTCGGAAAGTATTCACATTCCTTCACAAACAGGGTTAGTGGTGTTATAATATACAGGGTTAGGGTTAGTGGTGTTATAATATACAGGGTTAGTGGTGTTATAATATACAGGGTTAGGGTTAGTGGTGTTATAATATACAGGGTTAGGGTTAGTGGTGTTATAATATACAGGGTTAGTGGTGTTATAATATACAGGGTTAGTGGTGTTATAATATACAGGGTTAGTGGTGTTATAATATACAGGGTTAGGGTTAGTGGTGTTATAATATACAGGGTTAGGGTTAGTGGTGTTATAATATACAGGGTTAGGGTTAGTGGTGTTATAATATACAGGGTTAGGGTTAGTGGTGTTATAATATACAGGGTTAGGGTTAGTGGTGTTATAATATACAGGGTTAGGGTTAGTGGTGTTATAATATACAGGGTTAGGGTTAGTGGTGTTATAATATACAGGGTTAGGGTTAGTGGTGTTATAATATACAGGGTTAGTGGTGTTATAATATACAGGGTTAGTGGTGTTATAATATACAGGGTTAGGGTTAGTGGTGTTATAATATACAGGGTTAGTGGTGTTATAATATACAGGGTTAGTGGTGTTATAATATACAGGGTTAGGGTTAGTGGTGTTATAATATACAGGGTTAGGGTTAGTGGTGTTATAATATACAGGGTTAGGGTTAGTGGTGTTATAATATACAGGGTTAGGGTTAGTGGTGTTATAATATACAGGGTTAGGGTTAGTGGTGTTATAATATACAGGGTTAGGGTTAGTGGTGTTATAATATACAGGGTTAGGGTTAGTGGTGTTATAATATACAGGGTTAGGGTTAGTGGTGTTATAATATACAGGGTTAGGGTTAGTGGTGTTATAATATACAGGGTTAGGGTTAGGGTTTATAATATACAGGGTTAGGGTTAGGTGTTATAATATACAGGGTTAGGGTTAGTGGTGTTATAATATACAGGATTAGTGGTGTTATAATATACAGGGTTAGTGGTGTTATAATATACAGGGTTAGGGTTAGTGGTGTTATAATATACAGGGTTAGTGGTGTTATAATATACAGGGTTAGTGGTGTTATAATATACAGGGTTAGGGTTAGTGGTGTTATAATATACAGGGTTAGGGTTGGTGGTGTTATAATATACAGGGTTAGGGTTAGTGGTGTTATAATATACAGGGTTAGGGTTAGTGGTGTTATAATATACAGGGTTAGTGGTGTTATAATATACAGGGTTAGGGTTAGTGGTGTTATAATATACAGGGTTAGTGGTGTTATAATATACAGGGTTAGTGGTGTTATAATATACAGGGTTAGGGTTAGTGGTGTTATAATATACAGGGTTAGTGGTGTTATAATATACAGGGTTAGTGGTGTTATAATATACAGGGTTAGGGTTAGTGGTGTTATAATATACAGGGTTAGGGTTAGTGGTGTTATAATATACAGGGTTAGGGTTAGTGGTGTTATAATATACAGGGTTAGGGTTAGTGGTGTTATAATATACAGGGTTAGGGTTAGTGGTGTTATAATATACAGGGTTAGTGGTGTTATAATATACAGGGTTAGGGTTAGTGGTGTTATAATATACAGGGTTAGGGTTAGTGGTGTTATAATATACAGGGTTAGTGGTGTTATAATATACAGGGTTAGTGGTGTTATAATATACAGGGTTAGGGTTAGTGGTGTTATAATATACAGGGTTAGTGGTGTTATAATATACAGGGTTAGTGGTGTTATAATATACAGGGTTAGGGTTAGTGGTGTTATAATATACAGGGTTAGGGTTAGTGGTGTTATAATATACAGGGTTAGTGGTGTTATAATATACAGGGTTAGGGTTAGTGGTGTTATAATATACAGGGTTAGGGTTAGTGGTGTACAGGGTAAATATACAGGGTTAGGGTTAGTGGTGTTATAATGTACAGGGTTAGGGGTTAGTGGTGTTATAATATACAGGGTTAGTGGTGTTATAATATACAGGGTTAGTGGTGTTATAATATACAGGGTTAGGGTTAGTGGTGTTATAATATACAGGGTTAGTGGTGTTATAATATACAGGGTTAGTGGTGTTATAATATACAGGGTTAGGGTTAGGGTTAGTGGTGTTATAATATACAGGGTTAGGGTTAGTGGTGTTATAATATACAGGGTTAGGGTTAGTGGTGTTATAATATACAGGGTTAGGGTTAGTGGTGTTATAATATACAGGGTTAGGGTTAGTGGTGTTATAATATACAGGGTTAGTGGTGTTATAATATACAGGGTTAGGGTTAGTGGTGTTATAATATACAGGGTTAGGGTTAGTGGTGTTATAATATACAGGGTTAGTGGTGTTATAATATACAGGGTTAGTGGTGTTATAATATACAGGGTTAGGGTTAGTGGTGTTATAATATACAGGGTTAGTGGTGTTATAATATACAGGGTTAGTGGTGTTATAATATACAGGGTTAGGGTTAGGGTTAGTGGTGTTATAATATACAGGGTTAGGGTTAGTGGTGTTATAATATACAGGGTTAGTGGTGTTATAATATACAGGGTTAGGGTTAGTGGTGTTATAATATACAGGGTTAGTGGTGTTATAATATACAGGGTTAGGGTTAGTGGTGTTATAATATACAGGGTTAGGGTTAGTGGTGTTATAATATACAGGGTTAGTGGTGTTATAATATACAGGGTTAGGGTTAGTGGTGTTATAATATACAGGGTTAGTGTTAGTGGTGTTATAATATACAGGGTTAGGGTTAGTGGTGTTATAATATACAGGGTTAGGGTTAGTGGTGTTATAATATACAGGGTTAGGGTTAGTGGTGTTATAATATACAGGGTTAGTGGTGTTATAATATACAGGGTTAGGGTTAGTGGTGTTATAATATACAGGGTTAGGGTTAGTGGTGTTATAATATACAGGGTTAGTGGTGTTATAATATACAGGGTTAGGGTTAGTGGTGTTATAATATACAGGGTTAGGGTTAGTGGTGTTATAATATACAGGGTTAGGGTTAGTGGTGTTATAATATACAGGGTTAGTGGTGTTATAATATACAGGGTTAGGGTTAGTGGTGTTATAATATACAGGGTTAGGGTTAGTGGTGTTATAATATACAGGGTTAGTGGTGTTATAATATACAGGGTTAGGGTTAGTGGTGTTATAATATACAGGGTTAGGGTTAGTGGTGTTATAATATACAGGGTTAGGGTTAGTGGTGTTATAATATACAGGGTTAGGGTTAGTGGTGTTATAATATACAGGGTTAGGGTTAGTGGTGTTATAATATACAGGGTTAGTGGTGTTATAATATACAGGGTTAGGGTTAGTGGTGTTATAATATACAGGGTTAGGGTTAGTGGTGTTATAATATACAGGGTTAGTGGTGTTATAATATACAGGGTTAGTGTTAGTGGTGTTATAATATACAGGGTTAGGGTTAGTGGTGTTATAATATACAGGGTTAGGGTTAGTGGTGTTATAATATACAGGGTTAGGGTTAGTGGTGTTATAATATACAGGGTTAGGGTTAGTGGTGTTATAATATACAGGGTTAGTGGTGTTATAATATACAGGGTTAGGGTTAGTGGTGTTATAATATACAGGGTTAGGGTTAGTGGTGTTATAATATACAGGGTTAGTGGTGTTATAATATACAGGGTTAGTGGTGTTATAATATACAGGGTTAGGGTTAGTGGTGTTATAATATACAGGGTTAGTGGTGTTATAATATACAGGGTTAGTGGTGTTATAATATACAGGGTTAGGGTTAGTGGTGTTATAATATACAGGGTTAGGGTTAGTGGTGTTATAATATACAGGGTTAGGGTTAGTGGTGTTATAATATACAGGGTTAGGGTTAGTGGTGTTATAATATACAGGGTTAGTGGTGTTATAATATACAGGGTTAGGGTTAGTGGTGTTATAATATACAGGGTTAGGGTTAGTGGTGTTATAATATACAGGGTTAGTGGTGTTATAATATACAGGGTTAGGGTTAGTGGTGTTATAATATACAGGGTTAGTGTTAGTGGTGTTATAATATACAGGGTTAGGGTTAGTGGTGTTATAATATACAGGGTTAGGGTTAGTGGTGTTATAATATACAGGGTTAGGGTTAGTGGTGTTATAATATACAGGGTTAGTGGTGTTATAATATACAGGGTTAGGGTTAGTGGTGTTATAATATACAGGGTTAGTGGTGTTATAATATACAGGGTTAGTGGTGTTATAATATACAGGGTTAGGGTTAGTGGTGTTATAATATACAGGGTTAGGGTTAGTGGTGTTATAATATACAGGGTTAGGGTTAGTGGTGTTATAATATACAGGGTTAGTGGTGTTATAATATACAGGGTTAGGGTTAGTGGTGTTATAATATACAGGGTTAGGGTTAGTGGTGTTATAATATACAGGGTTAGTGGTGTTATAATATACAGGGTTAGTGGTGTTATAATATACAGGGTTAGTGTTAGTGGTGTTATAATATACAGGGTTAGGGTTAGTGGTGTTATAATATACAGGGTTAGGGTTAGTGGTGTTATAATATACAGGGTTAGGGTTAGTGTGTTATAATATACAGGGTTATATTATAATATACAGGGTTAGGGTTAGTGGTGTTATAATATACAGGGTTAGGGTTAGTGGTGTTATAATATACAGGGTTAGTGGTGTTATAATATACAGGGTTAGGGTTAGTGGTGTTATAATATACAGGGTTAGGGTTAGTGGTGTTATAATATACAGGGTTAGTGGTAGTGTTATAATATACAGGGTTAGGGTTAGTGGTGTTATAATATACAGGGTTAGGGTTAGTGGTGTTATAATATACAGGGTTAGGGTTAGTGGTGTTATAATATACAGGGTTAGGGTTAGTGGTGTTATAATATACAGGGTTAGGGTTAGTGGTGTTATAATATACAGGGTTAGGGTTAGTGGTGTTATAATATACAGGGTTAGGGTTAGTGGTGTTATAATATACAGGGTTAGGGTTAGTGGTGTTATAATATACAGGGTTAGGGTTAGTGACCCTTCAGAAAGTATTCAGACCCCTTGACTTTTTACACATTGTTTTACAGCCTTATTCTAAAATGGATTAAATAAAATCCTCAGCAATCTACACTGAATAGCCCATAATTACAGAGAAAAAAGGGTTTTAGAAATTAGAGCAAATGTATTAATAAAAAAAAAAAAACATACCTTATTTACATCAGTATTCAGACCCTTTGTTATGAGACTCGACATTTAACTCAGTTGCATCCTGTTTCCATTGGTCATCCTAGAGATGTTTCTACAACTTGATTGGAGTCCACATGTGGTAAATTCCAACAGTTGACAGAGCATTTCAGAGCAAAAACCAAGCCATGAGGTCGAAGTAATTGTCTGTAGAGTTCAGAGACAGAATTGTGTCGAGGCACAGATCTGGGGAACATTCCTGTAGCCTTGAAGGTCCCCAAGAACACAGTGGAACCGCCTAGACTCTTCCTAGAGCTGGCCGCCCGGCCAAACTGAGCAATCGGGGAAGAAGGGCCTTGGTCAGGGAGGTGACCATGAACCTGATGGTCACTCTGACAGAGCTCCAGAGTTCCTCTGTGGAGATGGGAGAACCTTCCAGAAGGATAACCATCTCTGCAGCACTCTACCAATAAGGCCTTTATCGTGGAGTGGCCAGACAGAAGCTACTCCTCAGTAAAAGGTACATGACAGCCCGCTTGGAGTTTGCCAAAGGCACCTAAAGACTCAAGATTCTCTGGTCTTTTTGGCCTAAATGCCAAGCGTCATGTCTGGAAGAAACCTGGTACCATCCCTAAGGTGAAGCATGGTGGTGGCAGCATCATGCTGTGGGGATGTTTTTCAGCGGCAGGGACTGGGAGACTAGTCAGGATCGAGGGAAAGATGAACGGAGGAAAGTACAGAGAGATCCTTATTGAAAACCTGATCCAGAACCTCAGACTGGGGTGAAGGTTCACCTTCCAACAGGACAATGACCCTAAGCATACAGCCAAGGCAACGCAGGTGTGGCTTCGGGACAATCTCTGAATGTCCTTGAGTGGGCCAGCCAGAGCCCGGACTTGAACCCGATCGAACACCTCTGGAGAGACCTGAAAATAGCTGTGCAGCAATGCTCCCCATCCAACCTGACAGAGCTTGAGATGATCTGCAGAGAGGAATGGGAGAAACTCCCCAAATACAGGTGTGCCAAGCTTGTTGAACCATACCCAAAGAAGACTAGAGGCTGTAATCGCTGCCAAAGGTGCTTCAACAAAGTACTGAGTAAAAGGTCTGAATACTTATGTAAATGTGATATTTCATTTTTTACCATTTTTAATACATTTGCCAAAAAATTCTAAAAACCTGTTTTTGCTTTGTCATTATGGGGTATTGTGATGTCATTATGGGGTATTGTGATGTCATTATGGGGTATTGTGATGTCATTATGGGGTATTGTGTGTAGATTGATGAGGAAAAAAACGATTTAATACATTTTAGAATAAGGTTGTAACGTAACAACATGTGGAAAAAGTGTCTTACTTCTGAAAAATGTTGCTTTGTTGGTAAAGGGCTTGTAAGCAAGCATTTCACTGTAAGGTCTACTACACCTGTTTTATTCAGCATTTCACTGTAAGGTCTACTACACCTGTTGTATTCAGCATTTCACTGTAAGGTCTACTACACCTGTTGTATTCAGCATTTCACTGTGAGGTCTACTACACCTGTTGTATTCAGCATTTCACTGTAAGGTCTACTACACCTGTTGTATTCAGCATTTCACTGTAAGGTCTACTACACCTGTTGTATTCAGCATTTCACTGTGAGGTCTACTACACCTGTTGTATTCAGCATTTCACTGTAAGGTCTACTACACCTGTTGTATTCAGCATTTCACTGTGAGGTCTACTACACCTGTTGTATTCAGCATTTCACTGTGAGGTCTACTACACCTGTTGTATTCAGCATTTCACTGTGAGGTCTACTACACCTGTTGTATTCAACATTTCACTGTAAGGTCTACTACACCTGTTTTATTCAGCATTTCACTGTAAGGTCTACTGCACCTGTTGTATTCAGCATTTCACTGTGAGGTCTACTACACCTGTTGTATTCAGCATTTCACTGTAAGGTCTACTACACCTGTTGTATTCAGCATTTCACTGTAAGGTCTACTACACCTGTTGTATTCAGCATTTCACTGTGAGGTCTACTACACCTGTTGTATTCAGCATTTCACTGTGAGGTCTACTACACCTGTTGTATTCAGCATTTCACTGTGAGGTCTACTACACCTGTTGTATTCAGCATTTCACTGTGAGGTCTACTACACCTGTTGTATTCAGCATTTCACTGTAAGGTCTACTACATTTACATTACATTTGTATTTAGCAGACACTGTCCAGGCTACTACAAATTGTATTCAGCATTTCACTGTAGTAGGTCTACTACACCTGTGCATTCAATCATTCCACTGTAAGGTCTACTATCACCTGGGAAGGATTGTATTCAGCTTTCACTGTGAGGTCTAGGTGTCACCTGTGGTATTCAGCATTTCACTGTGAGGTCTACTGAGGACTTTGTTCCAGCATTGGGGGTAGAGGTCTACTACACCTGTTGTATTGGGCATGAGCAACTGTAAGGTCTACTACACCTGGTGGGAGGCAGCAGGCCAGAGGTGGATGGTCTACTACACCTGTTGTATTCAGGGCATTTCACCTGGAGGTCTACTACACCTGCCATTCAGCATTTCACTGTAAGGCTAACACCTGTTCTATTCAGCAGATGTGAGGTCTACTGGACCAGTTGTAGAGCATTTCACTGTGAGGAGCTACTACACCTGGGTATTGAACACCAGACTGTGAGGTCTACTGCACCTGTTGTATTCAGGGGTTTCACAGGAGGTCCCAGCCACAGCTGTTGTATAGTCAGCATTTGACAAGGTCTGGACTACACCTGTTGTATTCCTTTGACTGTGAGGTCAACTACACCTGTTGTATTCAGCATTTCACTGTGAGGTCTACTGCACCTGTTGTATTCAGCATTTCACTGTGAGGTCAGGACTACACCTGTTCTATTCAGCATTTCACTGTGAGGTCTACTGACCTGTTGTATTCAGCAGTCCTTCCCTGGAGGAAGAGCAGCCTGTCTTGCCAGATTTCAGCTGTGAGGTGGTGATCCGTCATCACACTGTATGTATTCAGACATGCAGAGATGCGTCAACTACACCTGTTGTCATTCAGAAGGGGGAAAGGAGAAGATTAATTGTGTGTATTCTGCATAGCAATGATAGGAGAGACCATGTGAGGTTATGACAGAGCCTACTGACCTGGTGTATAGCGAGAATTTCACTGTGAGGGCCAGAACAGAGTCCTGGGGTACACCATTGGTGAGAGCTGGTGAGGACAGATCTACTGCACACCTGTTTTATTCAGCATTTCACTGTAAAGTCTACTACACCTGTTGTATTCAGCATTTCACTGTAAGGTCTACTACACCTGTTGTATTCAGCATTTCACTGTGAGGTCTACTACACGTGTTGTATTCAGCATTTCACTGTAAGGTCTACTACACCTGTTGTATTCAGCATTTCACTGTGAGGTCTACTGCACCTGTTGTATTCAGCATTTCACTGTAAGGTCTACTGCACCTGTTGTATTCAGCATTTCACTGTAAGGTCTACTACACCTGTTGTATTCAGCATTTCACTGTGAGGTCTACTACACCTGTTGTATTCAGCATTTCACTGTGAGGTCTACTACACCTGTTGTATTCAGCATTTCACTGTAAGGTCTACTACACCTGTTGTATTCAGCATTTCACTGTGAGGTCTACCTACACCTGTTGTATTCAGCATTTCACTGTGAGGTCTACTACACCTGTTGTATTCAGCATTTCACTGTGAGGTCTACTACACCTGTTGTATTCAGCATTTCACTGTGAGGTCTACTATACCTGTTGTATTCAGCATTTCACTGTGAGGTCTACTACACCTGTTGTATTCAGCATTTCACTGTGAGGTCTACTACACCTGTTGTATTCAGCATTTCACTGTGAGGTCTACTATACCTGTTGTATTCAGCATTTCACTGTAAGGTCTACTATACCTGTTGTATTCATCATTTCACTGTAAGGTCTACTACACCTGTTTTATTCAACATTTCACTGTGAGGTCTACTACACCTGTTGTATTCAGCATTTCACTGTGAGGTCTACTACACCTGTTGTATTCAGCATTTCACTGTAAGGTCTACTACACCTGTTGTATTCAGCATTTCACTGTGAGGTCTACCTACACCTGTTGTATTCAGCATTTCACTGTGAGGTCTACTATACCTGTTGTATTCAGCATTTCACTGTGAGGTCTACTACACCTGTTGTATTCAGCATTTCACTGTGAGGTCTACTACACCTGTTGTATTCAGCATTTCACTGTGAGGTCTACTACACCTGTTGTATTCAGCATTTCACTGTAAGGTCTACTACACCTGTTGTATTCAGCATTTCACTGTGAGGTCTACTACACCTGTTGTATTCAGCATTTCACTGTGAGGTCTACTACACCTGTTGTATTCAGCATTTCACTGTGAGGTCTACTACACCTGTTGTATTCAGCATTTCACTGTGAGGTCTACTACACCTGTTGTAATTCAAGGCATGTAACAAGTACAATTTGATTTGAGTACATTACATTACAGTACATTACATTACCTTGACAACAACGGGCGGGCATCTTGGACGCTGTCTCCAGTTCTTATACCGCAGTTGTCCAGTGTCTGAAATTATGAAAATGTATATTGTCACACTGCGCCATCTCCTGGTGACAAGTACGGCAGAATATCAATAATATCAATCGTATAGCCACAGCCACAGAACAATGAGACAGATATTTCACCGGATGTGTAAATATGAAGCATCCGGTTGGCGTTTCCACTCACTACCAAACATGGTGATGAGAGGACGCACAGTGGCCGGAAGTGTGCTTCCTAACGGAAATCTCTGCCCACCTCCTTGCTTGTTCTGCCACCTATGATTAATGTGTTCCCATTGGAAACCACAGGCTCTGGTCTATCTTGGTTTAGTTCATAAAATCTTTGGTATAAAGTGGTCGTTGAACAGATTATTGTTTCAACTGAAACGAGATTCCGATAAATGTATAGATTTTTTGAGACGTTAAGTGAATGTCATTTACCACACTTCTTCCATCCTCAAACACAACCGTAAACCAAACCTGTGAAATGGTGGAAGGGCCCCTTTAAGAAACTGTCGCAAAACCCTGCTACCGCCCATGCGCAGAGAGAGGGGCAACAGCGACGGAGAAAACAACAACAACAAGAGAACAGCGAGATGGCTCCATGAATACAGGCCAACTTCACCCAGTTACTATCCACAACCTACCCGACTGCTGCTTTCTCACACGGCTGGATTAGATGGTGCCGGGCCCATGAACTTGGCTAGTCAGAGCGGGGAGACCGGCTGTAGCCAGCTCCTCTTCGCCAACTTTAACCAGGACAACACGTAAGGAAGGCCCGGGGAGAAGGGAGAGGAGGGCCGGGGAGAAGGGAGAGGAGGGCCGGGGAGAAGGGAGGGGGGGCCCGGGGAGAAGGGAGAGGAGGGCCGGGGAGAAGGGAGAGGAGGCCCGGGGAGAAGGGAGAGGAGGGCCGGGGAGAAGGGAGAGGAGGGCCGGGGAGAAGGGAGAGGAGGGCCGGGGAGAAGGGAGAGGAGGGCCGGGGAGA
This sequence comes from Oncorhynchus keta, assembly GCF_023373465.1. Lineage (NCBI taxonomy): Eukaryota > Metazoa > Chordata > Actinopteri > Salmoniformes > Salmonidae > Oncorhynchus > Oncorhynchus keta. The sequence goes on along the minus strand of NW_026290853.1, from coordinate 124,546 downwards.
AGGGAGAGGAGGACCGGGGAGAGATGCTAGTTAGCTGACAAGCTGTCTGATCATGTTGCCTACTTTAGCATCCATGTCGTCAGCCAGCTAAAACGCTATCCAGCCAGCTAGCTAAAGTGCTTGGATAAACAAGAAGCATAAACTAGTTGTCTAACACAAAAAGGCGAGGGGATCATTCCTTAATATGATAAAGTGTATTGATACCTGAACCAATATCTGGGCAAAGGACGATGAAAAGGCGAGATCTCCTCTCTGCCCAGAAAGCTACGGTTCACCTGGGCCCTCATGTATAAACACATTCACAGAATATGGCCCTAAACATGCGTGAACCAGTTTTCACAGTCTGAAAACTGAACTTGAGAATGTGCTTATCCTCCCGTAAACTTTAGACGGTATGTACTAATGCTGTATCACATCCGGCGGTGATGGGAGTCCCATCGGGCTGTGCACAAATCCCCGGTGTGGCCGGTGTCGGCCGGCATTGTGAATACGAATTTGTTCTTGACTGATTTGCCTCGTTAAATAAAAGTAAATGTTTAAGTGTGCTGAGCGATTAGTGCTTTTTGAGGTCGTTTCCGTTCATTATATAAAAAAAAAAAAACTGTTTCGATTATTTTTTTAAATGTTTATATTAAATGCATTATGAAATAATTACATTAAAATGATTAGCGCCTTTTAATGGAAATACCAAAGCCAAAAATGGTGCACATTCAATTGCCAAAACATTGAAAATATTCCACTGTCTCTGTCAGGTCCACATAGGAAATTACTAATAAATGATACATTTTTGGAAAGTTCTAATGTTACTGTCCCCACGACAACAACAAAAAAATACTTAAACACATGTAATGTTGTCCTTGAAACCTTTAATGTAAATACTGTAGAATTCCATTAATTCCAATGGAGAACTGCTCCTACTGAGGATTGCCAATATGGCTTAAAGCTTCTCAATGGCCAATACATGGCATCAGCAGGGTTTATATACATCATTGGTCTGTGTGTATCTAACCCAACTTAGCAGGCGTAAAAGCACAGAGTTTCTAAACCTAAAGTGAATCCATTTTTGTCCAAGATGGAAAAGAACAGGCGCAATGTATGATGGTCATTGTAGTTGATTAGTAAGTTTGAGCTGAACTTGGTTGAATATTTGCATAATGAAAACTTCAACTCCCTTCAGCGCCCAGCCTCCCATAGTTTAATTTATTTTATTTAACCTTTATTTAACGAGGCAAGTCAGTTAAGAACACATTCTTATTTACAATGACGGCCTACCGGGGAACAGTGTGTTAACTGCCTTGTTCAGGGGGCAGAGCGACAGATTTTTACCTTGTTAGCTCAGAGATTCGATCCAGCAACCTTTCGGTTACTGGCCCAACGCTCCGGCCACTAGCCTATTTGACTTCTCTCGTAAATGATTTCATTTCTCTCTAGAGAATTGGTGTGTTGACCTCACAAAAACCCCTCAAACGAATAATTGAACCAACGTTGAAGTATTGCATTGCAAGAAGGCAAAAGGAGCCTTGTCGTAGCCTTGGGGAATATATGATGTCACTTTTATTCAGAACAAAAAAACAGGCAGCTCGGCCTAAATATAATAACAACACGCAATCATTTGCTGTTTAGTGAGAAGAGCGGAAATCAATGTATTTTAAAATATATTTATTTTCACTAAGTATTTAGTAGTTTATTTTTGATATATTGATCTTGATGGCGTTTTGATACATTGATCTTGGTGGTGTTTTGATACATTGATCTTGGTGGTGTTTTGATACATTGATCTTGGTGGTGTTTTGATACATTGATCTTGGTGGTGTTTTGATACATTGATCTTGGTGGTGTTTTGATACATTGATCTTGGTGGTGTTTTGATACATTGATCTTGGTGGCGTTTTGATACATTGATCTTGGTGGCGTTTTGATACATTGATCTTGGTGGTGTTTTGATACATTGATCTTGGTGGTGTTTTGATACATTGATCTTGGTGGTGTTTTGATACATTGATCTTGGTGGTGTTTTGATACATTGATCTTGGTGGTGTTTTGATACATTGATCTTGGTGGTGTTTTGATACATTGATCTTGGTGGTGTTTTGATACATTGATCTTGGTGGTGTTTGGTGATTTGGTGGCGTTTTGACATTGATCTTGGTGGATACATTGATCTTGGTGGTGTTTTGATACATTGATCTTGGTGGTGTTTTGATACATTGATCTTGGTGGTGTTTTGATACATTGATCTTGGTGGCAAACACACACACTGTCATAGTCAGGCCAGTGTCATACATTGATTGCTTGGTGGTGTTTTGATACATTGATCTTGGTGGTGTTTTGATACATTGATCTTGGTGGTGTTTTGATACATTGATCTTGCCAGTGGTGTTTTGATACATTGATCTTGGTGGTGTTTTGATACATTGATCTTGGTGGTGTTTTGATTTCTTGGTGGTTTTTGTTTTCGATCACATTGATCTTGGTGGTGTTTTGATACATTGATCTTGGTGGTGTTTTGATACATTGATCTTGGTGGTGTTTTGATACCATTGATCTTGGTGCCTGTCTTGATCTTGGTGGCCAGTTTCATACAGATCTTGGTGGTGTTTTGATACATTGATCTTGGTGGCCAGTTTTGATACCAGCCTGATCTTGGTGGTGTTTTGATACATTGATTTTGGTGGTGTTTTGATACATTGATCTTGATGGCGTTTTGATACATTGATCTTGGTGGTGTTTTGATACATTGATCTTGGTGGTGTTTTGATACATTGATCTTGGTCGCGTTTTGATACATTGATCTTGGTGGTGTTTTGATACATTGATCTTGGTGGTGTTTTGATACATTGATCTTGGTGGTGTTTTGATACATTGATCTTGGTGGTGTTTTGATACATTGATCTTGGTGGTGTTTTGATACATTGATTTTGGTGGTGTTTTGATACATTGATCTTGGTGGTGTTTGGTGATTTCTACTCGTCCCTGGTGGAGTCTGTGAAAGTGGATGCCATTGCTGACCACTTTCTGGGTAGTGGGATTGCAACACACACCGTGTGACCCAATGTCACTCAAACACACACTGTCATAGTCAGGCCAGTGTCACCAGCCTGTCTCTGTCTCTCTCCCCTCGGTCAGGCTAGTGTCACCAGCCTGTCTCTGTCTCTCTCCCCTCGGTCAGGCCAGTGTCACCAGCCTGTCTCTCTCTCTCCTCAGTCAGGCCAGTGTCACCAGCCTGTCTCTGTCTCTCACCCCTCAGTCAGGCCAGTGTCACCAGCCTGTCTCTCTCTCTCTCCTCGGTCAGGCCAGTGTCACCAGCCTGTCTCTCTCTCTCCTCAGTCAGGTATCTGTTCTAACGTGTGTGTGTGTCCTCTCTCCAGGTCTTTAGCTGTTGGAACCAAATCAGGCTACAAGTTCTTCTCCCTCTCGTCTGTGGACAAGTTGGAGCAGATTTATGAATGTAGTGAGTATCAATATCATATGGATTTATGACGTGTGTGTATGTGTATATATAATATAATATATATGAAATACTGCACTTACTAGATACCACACAGTCATAACCATCGCTCTTAATGTTGTTTTACAGTAATATGGAATGGCTATATATTTACTATATATACATTGCTTTCAGAAAGTATTCAGACCCCTTGACCTTTTCCACGTTTTGTTACATTACAGAATTATTCTAAAATGTATTAAATTGTTTTCCCCCCTCACCAATCTACACACAATACCCGATAATGACATCACAATACCCCATAATGACATCACAATACCCCATAATGACATCACAATACCCTATAATGACATCACAATACCCCATAATGACATCACAGTACCCTATAATGACATCACAATACTCCATAATGACATCACAGTACCCTATAACGACATCACAATACCCTATAACGACATCACAATACCCTATAATGACATCACAATACCCCATAATGACATCACAATACCCCATAATGACATCACAATACCCTATAATGACATCACAATACCCCATAATGACATCACAGTACCCTATAATGACATCACAATACCCCATAATGACATCACAATACCCTATGACAAAGCAAAAACAATTTTTTCGAAATTTTGATAATTTATCCAAATAAACATAAATATTCAGACCCTTTACTCAGTACTTTGTTGAATCACCTTTGGCAGCGATTACAGCCTCAGGTCTTCTTGGGTATCACGCTAAAAGCTTGGCACACCTGTATTTGGGGAGTTTCTCCCATTCCTCTCTGCAGATCATCTCAATCTCTGTCAGGTTGGATGGGGAGCGTCGCTGCACAGCTGTTTTCAGGTCTCTCCAGAGGTGTTCGATCGGGTTCAAGTCCGGGCTCTGGCTGGCCCACTCAAGGACATTCAGAGATTGTCCCGAAGCCACACCTGCGTTGTCTTGGCTGTATGCTTAGGGTCATTGTCCTGTTGGAAGGTGAACCTTCGCCCCAGTCTGAGGTTCTGGATCAGGTTTACATCAAGGATCTCTCTGTACTTTTCTCCGTTCATCTTTCCCTCGATCCTGACTAGTCTCCCAGTC